>NC_084662.1:20920219-20996429 GCF_019802595.1 Syngnathoides biaculeatus
TGTTTGGTCAAATAACAGTCAAACACAAGCGTGTCTATAACAAAACGTGCCCTCATTGTCAGAGATAAAGAAGGCTGCTGTACCTGTTCTGTAAAATCGTTCCCATCAACGTCGTCACTGTTGGAGTGTCCCCCTGGACTTTGCACATCTATCCCATGACTCTCCAGGATTGTGGCTTCTTGGAGGAAAAGGACAGAGTGTGAAATTTATGATTGATCATTCTGATCACTGATCATTCATAAATCCCATAATAAACTGTTGTGCAATCATTATTCACCACTTAAGAGACTTTTGCAGTGGGTATCAAATGTAGTGGGCAGCAAAACTCAACTAAAAACAAATGGGCTCATCAGCAGTTTCCTGGATGTTCAAAATCCAACAATTGAAGTTAAGTCAGAAAATAATCAACTTAATTGAAAAAGCACAATGGAACCTCGGAGTTTCACCAATTTGGGTGGCCGTACAAATAGGACTTCGATAAAAGAAAAAAAAACTGCGTAAAAATGCCTCGGTGTTTGACCGAATTCTCAGAGTCCGTACACTTGAACAAAGCTAAACCCATGTTGAACGCATAACCGGATCAAGCTGAACAATGCCGAACGCACACTTAGAGTTGCTGAGAAAAGCCACTGCCCACTTCGAGTCGAGCAGGCAGTTATAGTGTGAGCACGCACATTAGCAAGTGCTTCTCAAGTTTTAAAAACTTTTTTTTTTTTTTTAAACGGTATTTTCAATTCCTGTGCGTCCTGTAGGCCGGTCCCAAGCCCGGATGAATGCAGAGGGTTGCGGCAGGAAGGGCAGCCAGCGTAAAACTGTGCCAAACATATGTGAGCGTTCATCAAACGAATTCCATAACGGATATGTCATGGCCGGGGCGAACTACGCCCGCCACTGGCACTTTTAATCTGCAAGGAGTAAGAAGAAATTCAGATAATGTGGGTAGAAGACAAAAAAAGGAGGAAAGCGGCTTAGTTGGCAGATGAAGAGGCATTCACAGACCCTACAACTGTGTGGAGGGACTTTGAATGTTGGGACTATGACGGGAAAAGCTCAGGAGTTAGTTAACATGATGATTGGGAGAAAGGTTGATGTATTGTGCATCCAAGAGAACAAGTGGAAAGGGAGTAAGGCTAAAAGCTTGAGAGCAGTGTTTAAATTATCTTACCATGGAGTAGATGGGAAAAGAAATGGAGTAGGGGTTATTTAAAATACGGCGTTCAGCAAAGGAACTTTGAGGGTCAGATGGTGGTGGACTTCACAAAAAGAATGGAATTGGCAGGGGTGACACTTTCCAGAAAAGACAGGAACATAGAGTGACCTACAAGGGTGGAGGCAGAAGCACGCAGGTGAATTATATTTTGTGCAGACAATGTAATCTGAAGGAGGTTACTGATTGTAGGTCGTGGTGGGGGAGAGTGTGGCTTGACAGCATAGGATGGTGGTTTGTAGGATGACTGGTAGCGGGTAGGAAGATTAAGAAGACAAAGATAGAGCAGA
This sequence comes from Syngnathoides biaculeatus, assembly GCF_019802595.1. Classification (NCBI taxonomy): domain Eukaryota; kingdom Metazoa; phylum Chordata; class Actinopteri; order Syngnathiformes; family Syngnathidae; genus Syngnathoides; species Syngnathoides biaculeatus. The sequence goes on from NC_084662.1 coordinate 20,921,717, forward strand.
GAATCAGGTGGTGGAAGTTGAGAAAGGAAGAATGTTGTGTGGCCTTTCGGAAAGAGGTGAGACAGGCTCTAGATGGACAGGAAGCCCTCCCGGAAGACTGGAATATGACTGCCTAGGGACTCAGAGAGGCAGGCAGGAGAGTACTTGGGATGCCTTCTGTTAGGAAAGGGGAGAAGGAGACTTGGTGTTGGAACCCCAAAATACAGGAAGTCATCCAAGGAAAGAGATTAGTGAAGAAGAAGTGGGACACAGAGAGGACTGAGGAAAGGCAGAAGGAATACATTGCGATGCAACGTAGGGCAAAGGTAGAGGCGGGGAAGGCTAAACAAGAGGCATATGACGACATGTCCACCAGGTTGGATACGAAAGAAGGAGAAAAGGATCTCTACCGGTTGGCCAGACAGAGGGATAGAGAAGCGAAGGATGTGCAGCAAGTCAAGGTGATTAAGGATACCGATGGAAATGTGTTGACTGGTGCGAGTAGTGTACTAAGTAGATGGAAAGAGTACTTTGAGAAGTTAATGAATGAAGAAAATGGGAGAAAAGGTACAGTAGAAGAGGCAAGCGTGAATGACGAGGAAGTGGCAATGATTAATAAGGGGGAAGTTAGACTGCCACTGAACAGAATGAAAAATGGAAAGACAGTTGGTGCTGGTGAAATACCAGTGAAGCTATGGAAGCAATTTGGAGAGGTGGATATGGAGGTTTTGACCAAATTATTCAATAGAATACTAGCGGGAGAAGATGCCATAAGAATGGAGGAAATGTGTCCTAGTCCCCATTTTTTAGAACAAAAGTGATGTTCAGAGCTGTGGAAACTATAGAGGAATAAAGATGATGAGCCACTCAATGAAGTTATGGGAAAGAGTAGCGGAGGCTATACTCAGGACTGAAGAAAGTATTTGCAAGCAACAGTATAGTTTCATGCCTAGAAAAGAGTACTACTGATTTTTTTTTTCTCATTTGCCTTGAGGATGCTCGTGGAAAAATACAGAGAAGGTCAGAAGGAGCTACATTGTGTCTTTGTAGACCTAGAGAAAGCCCATTACAGAGTACCAAGAGAGCAACTGTGGTACTGCATGCACAAGTCTGGTGTGGAAATATGTTAGAATAGTACAGGACATGTATTAGGGCAGCAGAACAGCGGTGAGATGTGCCGTAGGTGTGTCAGAAGAATTTAAGGTTGAGGTGGGACTGCATCAGGGATCCGCACTGACCCCCTTCCTGTTTGCGCTAGTAATGGTAGGCTGACAGATGAGGTTAGACAGGAATCCCCTTGGACCATGATGTTCACAGATAATATTGTGATCTGCAGTGATAGGAGGGAGCAGGTGGAGGAACAATTAGAAAGATGGTGGCACGCACTGGAAAGGAGAGGAATGAAGATTAGCTGAAGTAAAAAAGAATATATGTGCATGAATGTGAGTAGGCAGATGAGTAAAGCTCCAGGGAGAAGAGATAGCGAGGGTGGAGGATTTCAAATACCCGGAATCCACTATACAGAGCAATGGAGAGCATGGTAAGGAAATGAAGAAATGGGTCCAAGCGGGATGGGCCAATTGGCGGAAGGTGTCTGGTGTTCTATGTGACAGAAGAGTCTCCACTATGATGAAGGGCAAAGTCTATAAAACAGTGGCGAGGCTAGCCAAGATGTACAGATCAGACATGGAGGCACTGAAGAAACAACAGGAAGCAGAACTGGAGGCAGCAGAAATGAAGATGCTGAGGTTCTCGCTTAGAGTGAACAGGTTGGATAGGATTAAAAATGAGCTCAATAGAGGGACAGCCAAAGTTGGACATTTTGGAGACAAGGTTAGAGAGAGCAGACTTAGTTTGGACATTTTCAGAGGTGCGAGAGTGAGTATATTGGTTGAAGGGTGCTGAGGATGGAGCTGCCAGGCAAAAGAGCGGGAGGAAGACCAAAGAGAAGGTTTATGGATGTGGTGAGGGAAGACATGAGGGCAGTTGGGGTTAGAGAGGAAGATGCATGAGATAGGCCTTGATGGAAAAAGATGACACGCTGTGGCGACCCCTAACGGGACAAGCCAAAAAGAAAAGAAGAAGACAGTATTTTATTTGCCACGGGACCAAAGAAAGACAACGGTGCTACCAGCAGCAAAGGTAAAAGGAAAGTTGTGCGAACCGCAGTGGATTTAAGGAAATAGATGACAACTGAGTACGAAAATGGGGTGCGTTTGTTACGGCTCTTATTAGCTGGTATCATATGGCTAAGTCGACTATTTCGGCTATCCTAAAGAATAGAACTGTAATAAATGGCAGATAGTGCTCCCAAATGAGTGACTGGGATTACAAACCAGATAACATAAGAAATGGAGAAGCTACTGGAGAATTATCCAGTCAAATCATCAAGGGTGACTTCGGCGAATTACTTCCTTCTTTCCTCTCGAGTCCCTCCAATGTTGTCACACAGAGACCAAACGGTAAACTATAAAAATTTAATGTAAACTTTTGACTTGGAGGATTAGGAAATTACAAACAGAACGGGCAATTAATAGCATAAGGACATCTAATGGAGATTTGACTGTTGACCCTCAAGAAATTAATAGTACTTTCAGGGATTTCTATGAACAATTGTATAAATCCGAGATACAACAGACTTTGTTCGACAGGGATGCATTTCTTGATTCACTTGTATTTCCAGTGCTATCAGAGGAGGCAAAGCAAAACTTAGATAACCATCTGATAGAAGAAGATATTTCTGCTGCCATTCAAAGTATTAACACTAATCGTGCTCCTGGGCCCGATGGACTGACTATAGAATTTTATAAAGCATTTCAAAAACAATTATTGACTCCATTGATGGACATGTATCAAGAATCATATAATAAGGAGACTGTTCCTCCTACATTGAGACTTGCGCTGATTACCCTGATCCTTAAACCTAACAAGCCTTGTTCCTCGTATAGACTAATAAGCTTGATGGGATGAGATACAAAAATACTTTGCAAAGCCCAGGCAATATGATTGGATCAGTATATAACGAGTTTAATACATAATGATCAAAACGGTTTTGTAAAAAAAAGGCCAAGGATTTCACAATATTCGAAGAGTTTTGAATATATTACATGAAAAGGCAGAGTGTAAAGACACAGCACTGCTGTCGTTGGATGCACATCAGGCCTTTGACAGAATTGAATGGTCATTTTTATTTAATGTTCTACCGCGGTTTGGATTTGGCAATAATTTTCTTAAATGGTTAAAAATTATATATACAAACCCTACTGCTAGTATTATCACTAACAGTATTTCTTCTAAATCAATTGTTTTGGAAAGATCCACACGCCAGGGATGTCCTCTTTCCCCAATGTTGTTCATTTTAGCCTTAGAACCCCTGGCCATGTCGATTCGTCTGAATTGAGGCTTGACGGGCATCCAAATTGGTGATCAAGATCACAGGATCTCTCTTTATGCGTCATTCTCTTTTTGATGACTAAGTTATCCACGAGCCTTCCAAATTTATTGGAGCAAATTAAAAAGTTTGGTAGTTTCTCAGGTTATGTGATTAATGATACAAAGTCATCCATTTATTTAAGTACTGAAGAGAGACTTAATCCTGTGGTTAACACTCCTTTTAAAACGCGAGAGATGGATTTACTTATTTGGGGGTCAAAATTTCCCCTGATGTTAACAATATAGTTCAGGTTAATTATGACCCTTTAATCTTGGAGGTACAACAGTTACTAGACAGATGGATGTTTATGCCAATTTCACTGTTGGGGACGTATAAACAGTTAAAATGAGCGTTTTGCAGAAATGTTTATATTTTTTTCAAACCATACCTCTTCCATTACCTGACATCTTTTTCACTAGACTCAACAGAATGCCCCTGAATTTTATTTGGAATAATAAGAAAGCCAGATTATGACTACGGTTGCTTTATATGCCTTATGAAACTGGAGGGTTACAATTTCCAAACTTTAAATGGTATTACTGGTCTGCTCAACTACGCTCAGCTATGTATTATTTTTCACCATCACCCTCTTGGGTAAAAATAGAGCAAGCAACAGTACCACACCTTCTATTAAAGTATTATTTCTATTCTGCTGAGAATAGAGTATTAAAACGGCAGACCAAGAATCCATTTTTGAAAAACACTATAGATATCTTGTTTAAATCACACAAACATATAGGGGACACTCCTTTACTTTCACGCTTTTCTCCCACATGGGGTAATGCGACTTTTAAAACTGGAGGAGCAGATGGGGGGTTTAAATTATGGGCAAATAATGGTATGAAATCAATAGGTGATCTTTATGTAAATGGTGAAAGGCTTACATTTATTCAAATATGTTAAAAATTTTCTATTCCCAATAAGCATTTTTTCAAATATCTGCAGTTAAAACACTATGTTAGCACAAATCAAAAACAATGTATGAACCCCCTTTGTCCAGTTTAAAAGATATTGTCCAGTCAGGTTTGCATGGATGTAAGCAGATATCTATCTATGTTCTATAAATCTGTAGTGTTGATACAGAATCAAGTAAAAATAGATTGGAAGCATGGAAACTAGATATTAAAGAAAATATTGAAGTAATTGATTGGGAACATGCATGCCTTAAAGCACAAAAACAATAAATACTAGAATGAGGTTTTGACAATATAAATGACTGATGAGGACTTATGTGACTCCTGTTAAACTTAATCAGTGGACCCCTGACATTCCAGACACGTGTAGTAAGTGCTCTAATGACAAGGGTACATTATATCATTGTTTATGGGATTATTGCAAAGTCAAAGATTATTGGAAATCTATTGTTCAGACAATTTCTATAATAGTTGGAGTTCAGGTTCCTCATTGATGAACATTGTGTATCTTGGGTATATATCCCAAGGCTTTTGCTGTTAATAAAAAGACGGCCACACTTCGAGACTTTGGTCTCCTCCAGGCCATACATTTTTTTAGTGATACCACTGGGCCTCATCAGTAGTGTAGGTGAGATGGAGTCTATCCTGGCTGACTTTGGGCAAGAGGCTGTGGTCCCCAGTGAATCACAGGTCACATGAGACAATCATTCACACCTATGTACAAGTTGGAATGTGGGAGGAAGCTGCAGTATCTTCAGAAAACACGAAATGAAAGGGAAAACAAGCAAAGTGCACACTAAGAGGCCAGAATTTTGATTCAAACCCCCACTGGAGAACTGTGAGGCAGATATGCTAACTTGCTGTCCCAACTCGAAAACAAATGAGCCTGAGTCATTTTTAATATTTTGTGGCTCTTCATAGGGAACCTCAATATTCTGGGTTTATTCAGAAACAACAAAAATAGTTTGCTCCACAGGGAAAAAAAAAATACTGCATATGATGTGTCAGTGCCCAGTGACAACTCGGATGGTAATTATAAAGAGGAAAAACACTAAATCGGAATCAATGAATATCAGAGGCAGGTAATCAGAGCTACATTTATTTCTTCACATTTACGCGAACATTTTTTTAGATAAAATGTACTTGTACTTGAGTAGTTTTATTGCAATGTTTTACTTTTAGGTGAGAATTTTTGTTGAGAAGAAACTACTTTTACGCTAACATTGAGCTGTAGCGTGCTTGCGCAATCTAATTTGGTTATAGAGACTTAAAATAACCTTGAGTCATCCTACAATGCTTAAATTTGCAATTTTCCTTGTGTCACATGACTACATTTAACCAAATCCAACGCAGTTACTCGTAAATCCAGGTTGAAAAATTTTTTTTCCTCATGCTTTTCAAGAGTATTTCCACTTTTGAATCATATTGCTTGCATTGTACGCAGTTTTTAATTATTTTTTGTTGTTGTCATTTTTATTGTTTGTAAATGTTTTATCTCTGTTTTCAAATGCTTTTAATCATGTAAAGTAGGGTATCAAACTCAATTTAACTTGGGGCTGCTGGAGGCGGAGTCTGGGTGAGGCTGGGCCACACCCTCAGCACACGTGGACTTATGTGGAATTAAAATTAGAAATTAAAAACAATCCTATCTTCTCAAACATCTTTTTTTTTTTTTTTTTTACACAAAATAAGATGAAAGACGCTGGTGTTTACAACTTGTATGTAAAACTTCTATATTTAAAAAAAAAAACTCTCCTTGGCAACACTGCTGTAACTTTCTCATTGAGAATTATTTCTCTGCTTGCATCAAGCCCGGTTGATGTGACACGCCCGATAGCCATCTATCCCACCATGATTGGTCTGCTCCGCACACAATACTATAAAAGTGCCATCCATATAAAACTCAAGGGCCGCACGACCCTTATACTTTCATATTAAGGTGAGGGCTGCAAAATATCATCTCGTGGGCCATTTGCGGCCCACGGGCTGCATATTTGAGGCCACTAATGTAAAGCATTGTGAGTTACCTCGTGTATGAAATGCGCTATACAAATAAATTTGCTTTGCTTCGTCATGTTTGACTTCATTTCACCAATAAAACAGCCAGAAAGTCACATGACCCTCCAGTCTGAATCAGAAGTTACTCACCAGTTATTTAGTAATTGATCAAGCATTAAGTTGAAAAAAAAAAAAAGCAGCATTATTTAAGTCATAATTTTCTAAAGTGATTCTGCTCTGAGTTGAGTACAATTTTTGCCCACCATCTTTGACAGATATTGAACTGCCTTCTTTTCTGATTCTCAATTTTTTGTACTGAACTACTTGTTAAAAAAAAAAACACACCTATTCATATTTATCTGCAGATTTGGGCACCCTATAAAAATCTAAATTACTACTGTCCCATTTGACATTTTATTAAATTTTTTCCTACTCTCATTTCTTAAATCCAGCGAGCCCTTGCCCGTTCACAATTCACGGTCCCGCATATTCGCGGATTTTGGTCTCCAACTTAATTTTTTTTTTTTTTAATTTACTGTATTTTCACGATCGTAAAGGTCGTAAATTCTCTTCTAAATAGATGAGGTGCAACATTAGATATCAAACCTTACAATGTTGTGCGCATTGTAGGTATCGCAAATGACTTTAGTTTGGGACTTACTGTACATTGGATTGGCAACTTGCCACTATCAATTAATAAGCTGTTCTTCCATCACTGACAATACCATTTCTTCATCTTGAGAGTGTGCGTGTGGCAGGGGTAGCTTACAATCGACAAACCATCATGAAAAAGGTTAAAATGAAAAAACGTGATAAATGTTTAATGGGCAAAAAGATACATTACCAATGTTAGCTCGTCTCTTTATCTCTTTGCGGCGGTTTGCAAACCAGTTGTAAACTTTGAGGGAGGTGACCCTCTCCAAATCAGATAGCTTCTTCCCTAAAAAAAGATAACAGAGGTCTCATTCCATCGACTTAATGCAGTGTGAAGTCTACCTTGCCCCTCCTTTCAACAATCAAGCAAAAGCTGATAGCATCGCAGTCTCTGATCCTTATTTTACTCATTCCCTAGTTGTTGTTTTCTTCATTTGGGCAACAACATCAAGTATAGTAATCCCTTGTTTTTTTATGGTTAATTTATACCAGACCCACCCGCAAAAAGTGAAAAACTGCAAAGTAAGGGTAAATGGCGCCTATATTTATTTATTGCTTTATTGGTCCATGTCGTCCTGCTGGGGATGGCGCATTACCTTCCCCCGTAATGTACTGTAGAGTACTGTAGAAATGTATGCCGGTGTTTTTTTTCCCCATGTTATCGTGCCGTTATTACGAAGCAATCAGGCCTTTCTCCCCCCCCCCACTTTCTTTTGGGGGGGTTCCAGAAATCCGCAATGCACTGAATCCACGATAGGTGATCTGTGAAGTAGAGTGGGATTACTGTATTATCAATGTGATGCTGAGGACAGGTACCAAAATAGTTGCATTTTTGGTACCCACAGAATACTGATAATGTAAAATCTATGAATATTTGAGTGGCTAAACCAACGGGAAGAGGGAGTGGAAGGGATGGTCAATTTCCTTGGTGAACTCAAACACAGAACTGTCATAAAGGAAGATAACTACATCCCACAAACCAGTTCACTTACATTCACAACAAACCAGTATGGATCAGATCGTATGTATGGTAGAAAGGGTATAAAGCAGCAGAGTTGCGCTTGTGACAGTCAGACATAGCGCGATCCATATAGGATAGATTAAGATTCCTCATGATGGGAAATACTGTAGGTCGTGACATGAAACTACAGCTGAAGCCCCAACAACAAGTAGCTTCTGTGTAACTTGTGGTGTAGTAGTAAGCACCAGGCAAGGCAGCTCTGGTTTACCTGGTTTCTGAATAACAGCATTGCAGGCATTGGCAATTTCCTCCCTTTTGGCCTCATCCGGGTACTGGTTATCATTGAAGTAGCTATAAATCGCACAAGACCAAGGCTGAGTTAATAATTTTTACACATGGAAGAAGACAGATAAGAAGAACATTTGCACTTCTGTAGCCAATGTTCTTTATGAAGACCAGTGGGATATTATGAACAAATTTGTCTATCATCAATCCACTACTCTTAAAGGTTTTAACTCTCTTGTCCCCTCACCTCTCCATCACGGCCAGACACTCTTTCCTCCAAGTGAAACGGCTTCCCCGCCGAAGTCGGAAGGTTCCTGGAGCAGTGACCAGTGGAGGTGTTTGCCTCCACTCCATCTCCTCCATAGGCAAGGGCGCGGGCCGCATGTTTAAAGTTGCACCTGTGTCAAGAATAAGTACAGTCACCGAAGAGTCAATGTACAACCATACGATAAACAACACTGTTCTCCATAGCCAACTGTTTATAAACTGTAGAGATGGAAGCATGAATGGAACTCCAATCTTGACAGTTTCATTCCCAAATGCATACAGTGAGTACAAAGAATTCAGACCAACTGACATTTTTTTAGTCTAACCTTTTGCAAAAAAATCATTTAAATTAATTTTTTTCTCATTTATGTACACATAGCACCAACAACAGAAAACACAGCATTGTTGAAACTTTTGCAGATTTATTAAGAGAGAAAAACAAATATCACAGCCATAAGTAGTCCAACTCTTTGATCAGTGTTAAGGCCCCGTCACACCATGACGTTCTGGCCAGTGTCCTATAGCGTTTGAGGAAACGTTGGTAGCCGCCTATGGTCACCGGGATAGCCCCAGAGTAGCGTTGTTTCCACGCCAGTGAACGTCAATGATCGCTGGGCATCGGCGGAGAACGCCGGTCCAGAAAAATAGTTTTGAACATGCACAAAAGTTCTCACCGAGACCAGCGTTCATCAACGTTTAATTTTAAATGCTTCAGAACGTTCAAGAACATCCGTGGAACGTTTTACTAAGGTTCGCCGAGCGTTGCACGCGTTTGCCTATCGTTAGTCAGTCGTAACTCTAGCTTTACTTGGTTGTTACTTTATCGTTTGCTTTGCAGTGAAAGACTCACTAGCAACCTGTCAACGAGCACTGAACAATCCCCTAGCGCACACAGCATGTAACCGAAGTGAAACGAACGTCGTTTGGTGTCCATTGAGCGTCATTCCAGCGTTTCCCGAACTTCCATGCATATGGGTATATAAACCGATGCTTTGTAAAAGCAAGGTCCATTTAATATTAAGCTACAGTAGAGAGCACCTACTATGGAAGATCCAGAAAGCAGCAGTTTTCGCGGAAAAACTCCAGACTATCCTCAACATCAATCCTCAACAACGATCCAGGATCCTGCAATCCTTTCTCTGCTTCTTTTGTCTCTTTGTCGGACCGTCCTCACTGGGGTTTGCAAGGTATTTAGGGTCCCCCAGGGGGTGTCACATGGTGCGTGACTTCCCGGAAGTGCACTTTCTCCTGCTGTTGTTTTTCCTCCAAACACATTGCTCGTGATGAAAGAGGCTTAGCTTTCTTACTAGCAGCGCTAGTTGCTGAAGTCCGCGCCCTAACTTTTGTTCTTTTCGGCAGCATGATGCTCACTGTTCTAACTCACGACAACAACTGAAGTGACTATGTTTTAGTGCCGGTTCCACTGTAAAAATTACACGCCAGCAAAACGCTTTTCTGTCGTTATTCACCCATTGGTCACACGCTCAACACACTCGTCTTACGTTGACAAATCACTCGTCGCGCCCCAATGACGCGTTTGCACACACTAATGGTTTTTAGGGGTATCTTATTTCGTCACTGTTACACGCTTTTCGTGCGTTAGACACGCTTTTCGTGCGTTAGACACACTTTAAGTCATGCGTTAGACACATGTTAATCACACGCCACATGTGTCATCCGCGTTTGAGAACCCTGAAAAATAGAACGATTGAAATGTTCAGAGGACGTTGACCAGAAGGTCACGATTTGACAGAGCCTTTAAGGAGAAGCAGCTTTTTGAGCTAACACAGCCATGAGTCTTTTTGGACATGATGCAACGAGTTTTTCTCACTCAGATCTGGCAGATCTGAGTGTTGCCAGGGTGACTTAAAATAACCCTGCCTTCTGAACCCAGTCAATCCAGTTATGCTTTCTTAGTATGTGATGTCACGTTACTAAGAAAGCGTTAGCTGGATTGGCTGGTTGTTAAACGGTGAATTTCAGAGAGCGCATTGTAGCTAGTCAAATCGCAGGAGACTATTGTGTTTGAATTTTTTCATATGCCGAATTTGTTAACATTGAGAAGTTAGACTGAAATACAGCTATTGGAAATGTGACCACTTGTGAAATGTGAATTTTACTACATAAAATTTTCAGTGGAATTTTTAATTAAAATCCTGGTGGTACATATCTACTTCCATAGGGCTCTGGCTGGGCCATTGAAGAACACTCACAAAGTTATTCTCAAGCCACAACGTTGTTTCAGGTGTGTGCTTCGGGTCATTGTCTTGTTGGAAGTTGAAACTTCGGCCCGGTCTACGGTTCCGTGCACTCGAGGTTTTCATTTGTGATATCCCTGTACTTGGCCACATTGACCTTTCCTTCGTTTGCATACACTCATCCGTCCCTGCAGCTGAAAAATACCTCCACAGCATGACGGTGCCAACACCATGCTTCACTGTTGGGACTGCATTTGAAAGGTGAGAAGTTCATGGTTTCATCCACACATACCACAAAGAATTAAGGCCAGAAAGTTCTTTCTTGGACTCATCAGACCAGCGAACCTTATTTCTCACCATCTTGTAGTTCTTCAGGTGTTTTTTTTAAGCAAACAGCTGGTTTTCATGTATCTTGCACTGAAGGGAGGCACCCGTATGGCCACCTTGCCATAAACGCCAACTGATGCAGAGCTGCAGTCATGGTTGACTTTCCATATGTTTTGCCCACCCCCCAACTGGATCTATGGAGCTCAGTCACAGTGTTCTTTGGGTTCTTGTTTACCTCTCACCAACGCTCTTCTCCCCAGATTGCTCAGTTTGGCCAGACGTCCAGCTCTAGGAAGGGTTCTGGTGGTCCTAAACATCTTCCATTTAAAAATTATGAAGGGTACTGTGCTCTTGGGAACCTGAAGTGCGTCAGAACATCTTTTTTTGTAACCTTGGCCAGATCTGTGCCTTCCACAATTCTATCTCAGAGCTACTTGGGCAGTTGCTTTGACCTCAAGATTCTCATTTGCTCAGACATCCGCTGCGAGCTGTAAGGTCTTATATAGACAAGTTTGTGGCTTTTCTAATCAAGTCCAACCACTACAATCAAACACAGATGGACTCCAAAGAAGGTGTAGAACCATCTCAATGATGTGTAAAAGAAATGGACAGCATCCTATTAAATATACGAGTATCACATCAAAGGGTATGAATAATGTTTTAAATATTATAATGTGCTCTACTGACATTTTGAAATCTTCATTATGCACAAGAAATCCCGATGCATGCTATTGTATTTTCTGCATGGAGACAGAACACAAATGTGCATGGCAGAGCACAAAGTCAAATCCACTGAGCTAAGCACAACAGACTCCAAGCCGAACCATTAATGAAACTCTATTCAAACCATATATTCTTATTAAAACTAATTTACTGGCAGTTCTCCCAGCAGAAATGCATATTTGCCATTAAATATAGTATCAATTAACCAGTGACATAATATTAATAGTGTTGATTGACAGTTTGTACCTAAAGTAAAGAACACAGAAATCATGAATGCAAAGCAAAACTAGAACTGCAATTACACTACTGGCATCCAACTAAAAGCTAGGAAACATTTGCAGTCATAACCCAACACAAATAGTTAAACCTTCAACAGTGCATGCAATCATCATTTAAGGGCATCAGTTTCCACTGCAGCAGTGATGGAAGTGCATGTGGTACTTGGCTGGGCTCAGTGTGTCCATAAATATCACAAGGAAAGAGCAGGTTTCAGTGTTGATGGCGTTGGCAGACCTCCACCAAGGAGCATGCCGCAGAGGACAAGGCGTGGGATGCCTGCTGCCTGTCTATGGGTTGATACAACACATTTACACTGGAGATGCCATGTCAGCATGTGGTTTGTTTATGCATGCTCATAAAAGTTGGTTTTAAAAGTATTTGCAAAACAACATGCTTTTAACAGCTTTACCCCTTCCCTTTTGAAAACCATTTTCTAGGCTTTCTTTAAATATACTGTAGTCCAACAATTAACATTTAAACATTTCCGTTTTTCCCAAATACAACATTAACCATGACTGTAATGTGGTCCTACAACCACTACTACGACAACAACAAACAATATCTTAGATTAGGATAATGCCTTTCAAGGATAATATTAATAAGTAATGATGTGAATGAATTAGTTACATGTGAGATACGCATCCATGTGTGTGCATGCTTATTGATTAAGATTACCAGATGTATGCTTTGGTGAACAGATGGCACTTAAGGAGTTTTTGATCTTTAGGTAAGAACAAAAACAGATTTTTTTTTTTTTTTTTTTTTTTTGCAAAGAGCATTATAGGCTTCACTCACCAAACCTCCAGAGTTTAATCTTTGGACTGAGAAGCAGGGTAGAGTCAGATAAGCACAGCTTCTCGGTAGGGGTGTAGGATGTTGGTGATCTGGGCGTGGTGGGATTTATAGGTCATTAGAAGACGTTTTAAGACTATCCACACCCATGAGCTCCAGTTTGTCTGTGTTGAGCAGGTTTGCTGTTACCCAGGTTATTGTAATGCAGGCCGTTGACTCCTGATGGCAGGGGGAGCTGAGTTATCGGGGGTGTACTGATGTCGAGCTGGGTGTTGTTGGCGTAGCGTTAAAAACATGAGTCAATGTTGGCAGATACATTGACCCAAAGTTACCCAGGGGAGCATGGACTAATGTTGCTTTTTCATGGGAAGAGTCCAGTGTGAACAATATTCACCTCTGCTATCGGTGACCAGTTTTCCATTTCAAAATGCTGCAGCAGGAAATCACAGTCTAACAACAAAGACAGGTTTCCTAGATTTACTTCTTTTCATGTGGTTGTTGGCCAAAGTAAAGAAATATTTACAAGAAAGGAAAGTGGTTTAAATATATGATATCAGCTCAGAAACCTCAATAAAAGCATGTAATTTTCTGTTCGCATGCTACCTCCTTGTCATGAGCAATGACAAGTGACTGTTTGATGATGTCAAAATGACTGCTATGAAAAATTACAAAAAAAAAAAAAAAAAAAAAAAAAACCCTAAGACCACAAGTGCCTTTTCCTCCATTATTTGAAGTCTCGGCACTGCTGACAAAACAACCGGAGCAACATATAGGAGTGGTAATGTTATGTTTAGTCCTGGAGACTTAAATGCGGTTCTTCTATTTTGTCTTAAGCTCTTAAACCACAATAAACTTAATTAGACCTAGCTGTTGCTTTAACTCATTTTAAAATTACGGATGCATCTGCAGTTGAAATGCATCATCACGCAAATTATTTCAAAATTGCTCATTGAAAATGTTCAACAAGAGTCGACTAAGAAGGAAGTGGAGGCAGAATTCCCCCCCCCCCCCCAACACTTCTGCGCTGGTCTTTACATTTAAGGAAGAAATTTAATGTATTCTCTCTATTTGCTCAGTAAAAGTAAAATGTTTAGCTGTACCAGGAGTGGTTTTCTCCAGAGTATACCAGCGGTAAAAGGCCCTCTTCTTCTGCTCACTCAGATCAGAGCCATGCTGCAGCAGCCAATGGGAGATTCTGCTCTGGCTGATACCTGTAAGGTAGCCGGATATCAAATTAGTGAGAGTTTTACATCAAGGCCTGGCACAGTTTGTAGACAAATCCCTTAAAAAATACAGACAAAAGGGCAAACGAGAGGAAAGCACTCTTCATTGAAATTCTGTTCCTTGTAGCACTACTGTACTGTTGGGTTATTTCAAATAACCCATATGGAAGTAAATTAGTGCCACCCGGATTTGAATTTGAAATACCACAGAAAACAGAATTTGAATTTGAAATGTAAAGTAATCACATTTTCAATAGTTCCTACAATTCGCAGTCTGAACTTCAACCGGCTATAATTCGCTGTCTGAAATTTAACCGGCTACAATTTGCTGTCTGAAATTCAACAGGCTACAAGTCGCTGTCTAAAATTCACCAGGCTACAATTCGCTGTCTAAAATTCACCGTCTGTGCTACCATGCAGGGTTACTTCAGGTCAGAACCAAACGGCCAGCCAATCCAGTTACGCTTTGTTAGTATGTGACATCACGTGACCAAGAAAGTGTAACTGCGATTGGCTGGGTGTTCGGTTCTGACCTGAAGTAACCCTGGCTGGTGGCACAGACGCTGAATTTCAGACAGCGAATTGTAGCCGGTTGAATTTCAGACAGCGAATTGTAGCCGGTTGAATTTCAGACAGCGAATTGTAGCAGGTTGAATTTCAGACAGCGAATTGTAGCAGGTTGAATTTCAGACGGCGGATTGTAGCAGGTTGAATTTCAGACGGCGGATTGTAGCAGGTTGAATTTCAGACGGCGGATTGTAGCAGGTTGAATTTCAGACGGCGGATTGTAGCAGGTTGAATTTCAGACGGCGGATTGTAGCAGGTTGAATTTCAGACGGCGGATTGTAGCCGGTTGAATTTCGAATTGTAGCAACTATTGAAAATGTGATCACTTTACATTTCAAATTCAAATCCTGTTTTCTGTGGCATTTCAAATTCAAATCCTGGTGGCACTAATTTACTTCCATAAACCCACCTCCACTTCAGTGACTGAAGTGTCGATACCATTCCTTTTACGGCTAACAGTGTCTCATTCAGGTCACATCACAATTTTTTATTTCAACTGACAAGTTAAAAAGTAATTATTCGCAGTGAAACACACAAATGTACCAGTACAGACAAAGTGCTATGAAAAACTATTGCTCCCCTTCTCAAATTCTTGTATTTTTGCATAGTTTCCCCACTTGAAAAACAAGCTCCTGTAAAAAGAAAAATACAACCCAAGTGAATTCAGAATGCTGTTCTTAAATGATGATTTCATTCATAAATAAAAAATAATTAGTTGAAATAAGAAAATACTTTCATAAGCGGACACTATTATAAAAGAAGTGAATAAGAGCCAGAGAGTGGGGGATGATAAATCTCATTATTATTGGTCTGGTTGTCTTGACCTTGGCGCTAATAAACACTGGTAACAGGAAAACATTGTGGTTGCAAGTAATTAATATATATATTTAATAATAATTAAATTATCTAGGGAAACTTCAGGGTACGTAACTTTTAGTTTAATTTGATAAGATTAATTGACAGAAATGTGTAATTTTTAGTCCCTTAAGGAAATTATGTGCATAGAATTACATTTTAAGAATGTGATTTAAAGATCGGAATTGTAAAAGGAAAAAACAAAGGCAGGAGATGAAGCCAGATGCTCAGCTGTATACCGCTTTACATTCCATGCGAAATGTAATCAAATGAAACAACTACTGCCTGGTGAGTCTTGTTGAGAACTGGCCAACATCTGACAGCAGCCTAGTGACAGTGAGACAAACAGCTGAAAAGAGCAACTCTAAAGGTAAGTGAATGCAAACATACAGGAATGCTTCTCCAGTGTGGGGAACTAAATTACATTCACTTCCTACTGGTTTGTTCATTATGCAAATAGGGCAAGGCAATTAATTTGAGCGTTTGACAATATTTGCATGGTTGAATGTTTGGCAAAATGAATCACTGTTTGTAATAAGATTTTAAATGGAATGGGAAAGGTTTCTACAAAACCAATATGTTGAAGAGGAGAGTAATAATGACTGGAGAGGTTGTCTCATTGAAGAGGTCCTTGCAGATGTAGTTTAAGGCCCGGTACATACAGAGACAATTGGGCTGTTTTTGTCCCAATTTTGCCCCTTCTCTATAAGGACGCCAAATACCAGACTAGATATAGTCTTATAGGATTATCCTTAGGTCTGACTGAGGTCTTGTCCACATTTCTGACCAAAATTCTTCAATGGCGGGGCAACCTGACGTCTGCCCAAGTCGCGATGCCGTGAACTGTGACGTGGAACAGAATGTAGCAAATCAAGAAGTACCCTAACTCAGGAACAAGGAAATGACTGTAAATAAAAACAAATGTCTCACCTGTATCAATTGTGTTGTAGTTTTTTTCGTTATACAAAAAGTATTTTACAACAAAAGGCCTTTTTGACAGCATTGTAATTTTACAATGCTATCAGTTCCAGCAACCTTCAGCAAACAACTTGTGCATATCAGGAAGTGTTTTTTCTTCTTCAGTTTTGTTTGTTTGTTTGTTGAAAACGATTGTCTCTAGGTAGCCAGGAAAAATCAGAATACGAAAGGAAAAAAATGGGGGCTGGATTCACAACACCCAAATTCCAATGAACGCAAACATCTTGTATCTTCTCTGTGTGGTGTGATAGAGCAGCTCTCCCATTGGCTATCACTGTAGCATCTTCTTAGCACTCGGAACTGATGTCAATCTTTACCCATGATGCACTTCCTGTATCTTGGTTTGTGTGATGCCATAGAGCTGCTCTCCATCAAGTTATCACTGTAGCATCATTGAAACGTATTTGACTATTTACATATAAAATGCGCTTCTACTTACGAAAAATTCATGCTACGAAACCCATGCATGACAGTGGTCATTATTTTTCAATTTGTATTTCCAAGAGTGATTCTTAACACTAAATACCTTGTTCCATCGCCAAGTATTGCCATAATTCAGACAAACAATCCCAATACACCAGGATTCACCTTCTTTCTTCTTAAACAATAACAACAAAAATTAAAGTAGGCAATGGCTGGCAAAATGTGACTGCCCAGAGCGTCCAAAAGTTAAACAATCTTACATGTGCACTGTGAACTTTAAGCATCCTGACAATTTCAGTGAGTGTGATGCAGTACAAAATGGGGTACCTGACGCTCCTGGGTCTAAATAACGACGCTGTAACCTCAATCTTTGAGCCGCCACCTGCTACCAATTCACCAACAACCCGAACAATAGCCAGCATTAAGCGTTTTTGCTGCCAGGAACAAGAGAAATTTACATAGGGTTTTCATCTTCGTAATGTTAGTGCTAGCAATCGTCTACACTTTAGCATGTGGAGCAGAGATCAACTATAAAATCGCGCACAGCTGACGTGTTAATATAAAAATGACCCTTTTTGTGACGATTATTTATGGTATTGCAAATACAATACTATGTTTTCTGTGAAAAATTAGAATGTCTGTACCATGGATTTTTTTAATAGTGGGTCATTTTATCAAAATTGTAGCTTTCTGAAGAGCAATTTCATGTTTTTCTTTCAATAAATAAAACAGTAGCAAGTGATACCTTTTTCACATCATGCTGTTGTCAGCACTGCTCTACTGAGAATTCCACCATGAATATCTTGAAGGAAGATAAAGTCTATCTTTAAAAGCTTCCCTTTCAGTCCAGCAAGTTCTTGACAAGAAAGGTTAATCAGTGGACTGCTTATGAAGAATCATTTATTCCACCCTTCTCAACAAGCTGTCACCAGCAAAATCTTACTTTAATGATTGATTCGCCTGCCAAAATCTTCAAGTGTGGGGTCTGCAGCAGACAAATAAAATATTTTAAGATTTAAATTAATTCTTGCATGTGCCAGAACTAACGTTCTACCGCAACTTGAGACTGTTTCGTCAGAGCCTCAGGGTACACATTTCATTCATCATAATTTGCCTGCGGAAGCAGTTTAAGAACATACAAATTTGACAGAAGTCTATCAAATTAAAATATCCACAATTAGAAGTTGATGCCCCACCATTTTTCAGACATATTTATAAACACATTCAATACATTCAACACTTCCATGTGTATGTCTCCACAGAATAAAGAACCTCAAGAAGAATCAAGAGCAGTGACTGTAAAATCAGCTTTCTCGGTATGTTTGGTACTCACCGGTAACTTGAGCCACCACTGCCTGAGAGATCCTCCGGTTCCCCAGGAATGCTTTAATCTCCTCTTTCACCATGCTGCTATCCCTCCTGCAAATACCCAAAGTGTTACTAGGTGAATAAATGCATCATTTAGAACACATTGAGCAACATTTGCCTGGATATGACACTGGTATGTGCCAAAGTATTAAAATATCGAAGGAAAGTCAATTTATTTCAATAACTTATTTCAAAAAATGAAATGTGTTATATTAGTTTCACACAAACAAATATCCATCCATACATTTTCCTCCGCTAATTGGAAGTTGAGTTGGGGGAGGGGGGGGGTGAGCATACTCAGCAGAGAAGCCCAGATTTTCTTCTCCCCAGCCATTTCCTCTAGATCTTCCACGGGGACCCCTTTGGAAGAAACTCATGTTGGTCGCTTGTATCTGGGATGTTGTTCTTTCAGTGATGACCAACAGCTCATGACCATGGGTAAGTGTAGGAATGTAGATCGAGAGCATAGAGCTCCATCTTTCGGCTTAGCTCCTTCACTACAACTGAGCAATACTAAGTCCACATCACAGCAGAAGCTGCAGCGATCCACCTGTCAATCTCCCGATCCATTCTTCCCTGACTTGTCAACAAGATATTTGAACTCCACTTGGGCCAGGATCTCATCGCCGACCCGGAGAGGGCGCTCCACCAATTTTCAACTGAGAACCATGGAAAAAACCCAAGGAAATACAAAATGGAGTTTTCAAATGGCAATTCAATATATTAAGGAACAAAAAAAAATCCCAACCTTTCTGACCCTTTGTGAAAAAGTAATCGTTAAATCACAAAGTCACTGTGACTAACCACAAATTTGGGAAAGGTGAGTTCGATTTCATAAGCAATAACTGAAATCAAGTGCAATAATTGGTGAGGAGTCTTTTCCATTGCTCTGAGGGAATTTTGTCCCACTCTTCTGAGCAGAATTGTTTCAACTCCCACATTGGGAGGGTTTTCTAGCATGAACTGTCCATTTAAGGTTACACAACAGCATTCCAATTGGATTTAAATCCGGACTTTGAGTTAGCCATTCCAAAACCTTAATTTTGTTTTTTTGTAGATTTTGTTTGGACTTACTGGTGTGTTTCGGATCATTGTCCTGCTGCATGATCCAAGAGTGCTTGAGTTTGAGTTCAATTAGTTTCTCAGAGGGTGGAGAGTATTTTCAGAGGAATTTTTTTTTTTAGCCCAAAGGATACTCCTGTGGTCCTGAGACTTGGGACTACCTGATGCCCGTGGGCACCATGAGTGTAACCTCTGACATAGAACAATAAACAAGAGCATTGATGTCAGTGCATAACTTATAACACTACAGATAGTAGATGAAGATGTTGCAAATGATGGAGATTACCCTTATCACAATCAACATAAAAGCATATCGAAGCCTTGACCATTTTTTTTTTGGTTTGTCTTTGGCATACTGTACTTCTCAAATATAAAATGAGTCAGGGCTCTTGACATCAAGCTTCAATATCTTCCACACTGGCGGTGTCTTGCAGCACAGCTAAAATTAGAGAGGGAAAAAAAGCTGCTTGTATTGACACCAGAGGATCAATGTAGCACAAGCTCTTGTACAAGACAGAGGAAGAGTGGAAAGCAGAATGGAGGGAGGGGCTAGGCGATTGACTCAAAAAAGGCCAAATCCCCTGCAGAGCTAGATGTGCACTGAAAAGTAAGAAAAATCACAAGCCAACATTGAATTATTGACTAGCTTGAAGCGGTGTGTCACACCCCCAGAGCCCTGTGGAACAAAATCCTGGAGGGTCCTATATGTGAGAATGGACTTGAATGCTACTTAACTTCTTGGGCTTTTCATGGAGGACATGGAATTTAATGCAGGGGCAAGGGCAAGGGCAGTGGCAGTGGTTAATGCGGCGAGGACACGTTTATCTTCTGATTGCTCATATGGAGCAGCATGAAGGCATCTAAGGTTTACAATGGGACA
The DNA here is from genome assembly GCF_019802595.1 of Syngnathoides biaculeatus. Taxonomy (NCBI): domain Eukaryota; kingdom Metazoa; phylum Chordata; class Actinopteri; order Syngnathiformes; family Syngnathidae; genus Syngnathoides; species Syngnathoides biaculeatus. Next base: position 20,941,883 of record NC_084662.1, read on the forward strand.
AAAGAGCTCAACTGTAAAGTGCTTAGAGGCTGAGGAAAAGGTGGCTAATGGGAGAATACTGACTGATTCTAATGGCTTGGAGTAAGTTACTAGTTTGAGCATATGATTCTAAACCCTAATGTTATTTGAAGTTTTGAGAATTGAATCTTAAAATTGGTGGGACCGAATAGTTATTCTGCTTCCCAACATAACTATTGTGCTATGTTTCATTGTAATGTAGTATTTTGACTGTAGGCCCAATAAATAGTGTATTTTCACAACTATAAGGCTTTTCTCCAAAACTGACAGCGCGCCTTATAATGTGGAGTGCCTTATATGTGATCTGTCATCCAAAATTTGTAACTGACTGGAAGTATTTCCTGCTTACACGCTATTTATATATATGTAAAGGAAAAGTGGACCTGTGGGAGGACAACATGTGGAAGTTACAGGGGAAAGTGTGGGCCTGCAAAAATGGCACCGACAAAGAGATATGCTTACAAAGAACCAACAAATAAACAAGCGCAGCTAATGAACTCGGAGCTTGCTGTTATACTGGGAGCCTTGATGAAGAAACTTTATTCGCTGGACATCGCCGTGAACAAAGTAAACAAAGTGAAGTTGTGAGTGGTGTGTGAGAGATGGATGACAAATGGCGAACACAAAGTTATTAAGAGGCAGCCCTGGGCAAGTTACGCCACAATTTCTGAAAGGATTGTGAATGCTTGGGCTAACGTGTCTGCTTCCACTTGAAGAAGCAGGAAAATGAGCTTTGCCAAATCGAGAAGACCAATTTGAGTTTCCATGGAAACAGGGCAAGGTGGCCCGTGTTGGAAGAACAGCACGAGCAATGGATTAATTAAAGAACAAACAATCGCCGTGAAAAAAAACAAGCGCTGCTAATGAACGCGGAGCTTGCAGTTATACTGGGAGCCTTGACGAAGCAACTTCGTTCTCTGGACATCGATGTGAACAGGGTAAACAAAGTGAAGTTGTGAGTGGCGTGGGATATACCATATACACAGTGAATTCGGTTGTACTTTAAGTATTTAACAATGTAGCTATACTAGCTTAAAGCATACGGTAGAACACATGCACGCTATTTAAAAAGGCACCCGGAGGAAACCTTGAGTTCGGTTGTACTTTAAGTATTTAAAATTGTAAACAGTGAACTTGGTTTGTTTATTGAAGTATTTAAAAAGTTTGCATACACTCTACCGTATGATTTAGGCTTGTATCTCTGTACAGCTATATTGTATAAGTACATAGTTAAATACTTAAAGTACAACCAAACTTACGATTTACACTGTTAAATATGTCAGTAAAGTACGCACCATTGAACTCAGCTTCCTATCAGGTACCTTTTTAAATAGCGTGCATGTATGCTACCGTATGCTTTAAGCCAGTGATTCCAAAACAGTGTGCCGTGAGCGCTCTTCAGGTGTACCTTGGGAAGTTATCCAATTTTATGTAATTGCTAAAAAAATTTCCAAGAAATAATGTTTCTTTATTCATCTATTTATGCCAGTGAGGCACAATGAGAGACTGAACAAAATAAATCCTTGTCTATTAGATGGCAGGTAGTACATACATTAATTAATCTATCCATTTTTGGTGACATTTACTTGTGTTGGTATGCCATGAGATTTTTCAATAGTAAAATATGTGCCTTGGCTCTATAAAGCTTGGAAATCACTGCTTTAAGCTAATGTTGCTATATAGCTATATCCTTCGCGGCACTAAACATGTTTGTAAATAACATTTGAAGTCCATGTTTTGTGAATTATATCTTTTGTTATCACTTTGTTGTCTGCTGGTTGTATTGTTCTGTTTGCTGTGGTGTAAAGATTTTGGTTTGGTGTGAAGGATGGTGTGTTGACTCATGACTCACTTCCACCACTCGTATTGGGGGGAAAAATGTGTAAGGTTGTTCTTCTGCTTACAAAAATAAAGGTGCAATTGTGCCTCACTGTCTCCCAAGCGCCACCCTGCCTGCACCTAATAATATGATGTGCCTTATACACGTGTTAAATACTGGAATTGCACCTGTATCTCAGACTGCGCCTTTTAATACGGTGCGCCTTATAGCCGTGAAAATAGAGTACCTTTATTTTTTACTCTGATCTTTTAAGTCATTAAAGAATTTGTAACTTTGCAAGGGAAATTATTTTCAGAAAAACTGAACTGATGACATTAAAATTACTACTTTTTTTTCCAGCTTTCCATCCTCAATCATGATTCACACTGGTAAGATAAGAGGCCACAAGGAGGAATAGATTTAAATTGTTCAATCACAAAAACTTCTACCACTCATTAAAATAAAATTTGGTTGATGACTATGTAGAACAAAAAAGGAAGCATCTTTGTGAGGAGTACAGGAGAAGAAAATATGTTAATAAAGAATCGAGTGTAAGCCTGGGACATTTTGAATCAATTCAAGATATTCCAAAAAAGCTATTTTTAAAATATATATATTTTACTAGTCACTTTGCTGAGTGCTTTGGACATACACTGCTTCAACCTGTGGCTGCCGTAGAGTGAGGTAATGTGTTCGTCACAGTGCTTCAGTTGTGGAGTTTATTAGCAGCGTGGATCAGCAACTGAAGATTTGGCCTGTTCTGTTATCACTAAAACACACAGTGTGGGTGCACTGCAAATTGTATAATGTCCCAGAGAAAAGGGAGATGGACATGACCACGATTGTATGTAAGGAGTGTAAATGCGAATGAGGTACTTTGGAAACACAACAAACATGGCGCCTCGTTAAGCGCAACATCCTCCCGGGTAGCTAAAATAAACTGAAATGCAGCAAGCGTTTGCAGCTGACCAGAGGACTTTACAACAATGCAGCAAAGAACCAGCTAAAGCTAAAGGCTTTAAATATGTCTATTTCTCTCAACAATTAAAAAAAAAAAAAACATGATTAAGAATGCAAAATTTACATTTTTTGATGGAGACATATGATCCAAGGTAAGGTTCCATCCCACTCTTATTTTAGTGATGAAGTTGTGCCTCGAAAGAAAAACATGAAAGCAGCTATGGATAATGCCCAACGAGTTAGTTAGTTCTCTCTCTCTCTCTCTCTCTTCTCTCTCTCTCCTCTCTCTCTCTCTCTCTCTTCTCTCTCTCTCTCTCTTCTCTCTCTCTCTCTCTTCTCTCTCTCTCTCTCTCTCTCTTCTCTCTCTCTCTCTCTCTCTCTTCTCTCTCTCTCTCTCTCTCTCTCTCTCTCTCTCTCTCTCTCTCTCTCTCTCTCTCTCTCTCTCTCTCTCTCTCTCTCTCTCTCTCCTTCATGCTCGCAAATCTGCACGGTCGCGCATGAAAAACCAAGGGCATATAAAATTTTTTACGCATAGAAAAAACAGATACTGAAAGATGTCGCTTATTTTGTGTAGTCTTGAAATTAATTTACTTTTAGATTTCATAAACGTTAACTAAACAAGTCTGCTCCTCAACAATTAGTATTCACTCGGAAACAGCAAATGCAAGTTAACCGTATTGAGCATGTCTGGAAGTGATGGCAAAAGCGCATTTATGTTGAAAGCCATCAACATAATGAGCCATGTCAAGACGTTAAACTATCATCCACGTAGTCGCTTGATTCAGGTGTGGCCAGTACATCGAGCGCACCCACATAAAGGTGCATTCTAGCAAACTGGCCTCCTATTTACGGCAGTCACGTCGTAGCGCGCATGCACCCCCCCCCATAACTATAATACCTATGAGATTATGATTTACTTTGACTTGATCTAAATTCTAACAGTCATTTTCCCCATGGCACGCGTTATCTTGAAGTTGAAAGCTTTTCCCCTCTACATCCTTTAGGAAGCTATAGATCATCTACTGCCAAGCTTTCACCAATGGATTGACAATGGATACCGCCATAAATTGCTATCAATTATAACACTACATCACGATTGCCGACAGGAATGTTTTTACAATGTATCGCTAGCTTGTTCCCACTAACGCCGATGATGTTGAACTAAACTTTCAGTATTTTCAAAACACTGCGGGTATAGACCCTTTATTCCTTGACAGGCCAGTGCATTTAACTTTTCTTCAGATAAAGTTTGTCAGATCAAGAATTTTTATTGATGAAAAATATTAAATACCGTTTTATGTCATGTTCTCCGAATATCAGTTGAAATTGGAAATGATCATTTATGAGTTTGAAATTTTTATTTTTTATTTTAGTTATGTATTTCTTTATTTTATTTTTAATTTACAGTTATGTTATATTAATCCAGTAAATTATTTTAAGGTCTTGAGATTCCATCCCTAATCACACCCGCACTTTATCTGGAAGCATGACTGAACACACCCATACATTTTCAAATGTGACTGTGTGTGTGTGTGTGTGTATATATATATATATATATATATATATATATATATATATATATAAATAAAAAGGTGCCTGTGTGGCATTTGCATGTTCTCCATGTGCCTGTGTGGGTTTTCTCTGGGTACTCCGGTTTCCTCCCACATTCCAAAAGCATGCAACATTAATTGAAAACTCTTTAATTGCCCCTAGGTGTGCTTGTGAGTGCGACTGTTCTCAGTCTCCATGTGCCCTGCGATTGACTGGCAACCAGTTGAGGGTGTACCCCGCCTCCTGCCGATGATAGCTGGGATAGGCTCCGGTACTCCCGTGACCCTTGTGAGGCTAAGCGGCATAAAAATATATATACATATATATATGTATGTGTGTGTGTGTATACATGCATGCACAATTTTTTTTTCCCCCCGTGCTACTCCATGTGTCATGTTTCAAATTTTTGTGCTAATTCTATTAGCATTTCTAACCTGGTCTCTCTACAGATCACATTAACATTACAGTTAATAGAGTTCATATAAGTACACTAACATTGTATAGGACACTGGTATGACTGTTGTACAGTCGGACATTTCAACGCTCGTAAAACTGTGCCAAACAATAATACGTGCATCTAAGATGATGCTCTATGGCGACCCCTGACTGGACAAGCCAAAAGGAAAAGAAGAAAAAGAAGACTAATGAAAACGTTACAACAAAGTAAGAATAGTAGCAAATTGCACCTGAAACAAAAGCATACAGTGAAATGGGGCCCAATGTGCCCATACAATTGAGTTTGCAGGTCACGTCCCAGTTTTAAAACCACATCTGAAAAATGAGCAAACTAACTGCTTCATTTTTCAGGCAGACAAAATATAGTTTTACTCTACATGAATTAGATAAATGCCTACAGCCACAACTACAAATATTAGGGGTTCGATGATACTTGGCTGCAAATCCCTGACATGATGCTGAGTCATATCTGGATACACAGGTTAAGATTTGGTTTAAAAAAAAAAAAAAAAAGAAAAAGGATACAATTCCAAAGTGGAGCAATACAACTCAATTAGATTTGGTGTGGAAACAATGCAATCGTTAAAACTGGTTGATGCGATAAGCGGTACAGAAAATGGATGGATAGATGGATGGAACTGGACTGTATTTTTTTTTTTTTTTTTTACAAAATATATACAGCTTTATTTTTCAAGATCCACCCATTTTCTGTACCGCTGATCCTCACGAGGGTCGCGGGAGTGCTGGAGCCTATCTCAGCTGTCAACGGGCAGGAGACAGGGTACACCCTGAACTGGTTGCCAGCCAATTGCAGGGCACATTTCTTAAAGATCAAAAAAAGTTATTTAAAATTTACCATATTTTTTTTTAAAACAATTGCACTGACTTTTGATGTGTCTAGATTTGTGTGGATTTACATATTTTCAAAATCTTGTCAAGACAGGCGTAATCATATTCAATAATAAATTATGGGTTCAATATTTGTCATCCTTTATTACATCATCACAGTTAAAGTTATGTATGGACAGTAATTTTGGTTTCTAGTTTGTGCAGTGGACTTTTTGCACGTCTTCTTTTGCATGCTATCTATATTACATTTGTTTTTCTCCAACACTATACACAGTAAAACCAAGCAACATCTGATATGCTCTGCACAGTGCAACATGCCATTTTGGAGTGGGGTTTTTTTTGTTTTTTTTTTAAGATCAGTCCAGATCAAATTTATTTAGTTATTTATTTTTGTGCTTCAGTAATGCTTGACTGTCTTTTGTCAACATCTAAGTATAAAATCGGGCAGCCATGTATTAGTTCAGCTGTACCACTCATCCTGCCCAAAGATAGCTGGGATAGGCTCCAACTTCCACAACCTTTGTGAGGATGAGTATAAAATGGATGGATGAAAATACAAAACCTAGTTTTAAATACTCAATATGAGCAGTCCAGGATGTTTCGTTTACAAAACCATGTCAGAGACTAAAAGCTGGCTTGTGGCCCTCCTTGCTATCCTTTATCAAGTGATCATCCCTTAGAGATCCAAACAGCACGTTACTTGAGGTCACCAGAAAAAAGGGAAAACGAAAAAAAACAGACTATTTTGCTGATGTAGTTAACCGATTCAGAATGTCTGTGCTTCACTTTATATTGTTGAGATACTGTATAATGTGGTAAAGATGTGTAAGCAGAAATTGAGGGGTCAGTGCTTTAAGAGACATTTTTACTATACTTTGTATGATGCATTTTTTATGCATTTTCAGTGACAGTAAACTGAACAAATATGTTGGTTAAAGATGGGGTTACTCCTAATATCATGTTGGGGCTACAATTTTAAATACTGAAAGTTGGACTAATCTATAGTCTTTGGTTTTCAGTGTAGATGCTTTGAGACCAGCTATTTAAAAACGTACTTTAAATAATTTTTTTTTTTTTTTTTTTTTTTAAATTGCAAGAACGCCCAGCCCTACGATCTCTAGCACTTCCTCTCAGGACTCCAAAAAGGGCTGCTACTTTGAACTGCCGTTTGGTGCATAGGAACAAACCACAGTCAGGACCCGTCCCCCCACCCGAAGGAAGAGGGAAGCTCCCCTCTCGTCCACCGGGATGAACCCCAACGTACAGGTACCGAGCCGGGGGGGCAATAAGTATACCCACACCTGCTCAGCGCTTCTCAGTGGAAGAGAGTCCACAACATCTCAAGAGGACTGGTAACAGTCCAAGCGGTATGTGGAGGCTAATCTGACGATAGCTCCTCAGAATTTCTCAACTTTTTTGACTTCTCACACCAATTTGGGCTCCTTCCCTGCCAGAGATGCGACGTTCCATGACCCTAAAGCCAGCTCCTGTAGCTGGAGACTGGATCGTTAAGGTCCGCCAAGGTCCGGTCACCACCCAGCTCACGCTGCACCCGACCCCCTATGTCCCCTCCCACAGGTGATGAGCCCATGGGAAAGACCCTCCACTACGTTAAGGTGATCGCTTCCAGGAGGGGCCTGTATAATTCAATTGGAGAAAAAAGATTGGAGGGGGATTAAAATGTTATTGTGGATGCAGGAGTCTTCACACGTTTTCATACCTGGTTTTGTAGCTGTGTTCAAATAAACTGATCACATTCAAATTCATGTTAAATGGGTGTCAACAGATACATGCTACCATTTAAAATGCCTTCTCCTATACCAAATAAATGTCAGTCATAACTTAGACATCAGAAGGACCTCATTGTTTGAAAGTAACAGGGAGTTAGTCAAAAAAAATTTAAGGCATTAATTATACCATGGAACACAGCAGTCACTCACACTTGAAAAATGTACGGGTGTGGTCGCAGATAAAGTCGCGGGTGTGATTGGGGATGGAATCTCAAGACCTCAAAATAATTTACTAGATTAATATAATTTTTATGTTATATAAAAATAAAATAAATACATAACTAAAGTAGAAAACGAAAATTTAAAACTCAGAAATTATAATTTCCAATTTCAACTGATATTAGGATAACATGATATAAAACAGTATTTAAAATTTTTCATCAATAAAAATTCTTGATTTGACAAACTTTATCTGAAAAAAAGTTAAATGCACTGGCCTGTCAAGGAATGAACACAAACGGTCTATACCCACAATGTTTGGAAAATACTGAAAGTTTAGTTCAAAATAATGGGCGTTAGTGGCAACAAGCTAGCGATACATTGCAACAAACATTCCTCTCGGCAATTATGATGTATTGTTATAATCTAGGGTAATTTACGGCGGTATTGATATTGTCCATCCATTAATAAAAGATGTTGCAAGAGATGATCTATATCGTCCTAAAGGATGAAAAGGGGAAAGGTTTTCAACTTCAAGATAATGAGTACCACGGAGAAAATGACTGTTAGAACTTAGATCAAGTAAAAGTAAATCACAATCTCATACGTATTATAGTTAGCGGGGTGGGTTAGGGGTGGGGAGGTGGACGCGCGCTATGCTGCGTCTGCCGTAAATAGGAGGACGGCTTGCTCAAATTCGCCTTTATGTGCGTGGGCTCGACGTATTGGCCACACCTGAATCAAGCGACGAGGTGTATGATAGCCGAACGTCTTTTTTTTTTTTTCAAATTTTGGGGCACATTGTCACACGATCAACCAAAACTGCCTCGCGATCGATGCATTGAGCACCCCTGGTGTAACTGAATTTCCTTTGACATGGCTCATTATGTTGATGACTTTCAACGTAAATGCGCTCACAGTACGTGAAGAAGCTCAAAACATGGGCTTTTGGCATGACTTCCAAACATGCTCAGTACGGTTAACTTGCTTTTCCTCTTTCCGGGTGAAGACTGATTGTTTAGGAGCAGGCTTGTTTAGTTAACGTTTATGAAATAAACACATAAATTAATGTCAAGACTACACAAAATAAGCGACGTCTTTCAATATCTATTTTTTCCTACTCGGAACAAATTTTACCCGCGTGATTTTTCATGTTCGACTGTGCAGATTTGCAAGAGCAAATGTATGCAAGCGCGCTCGTCAAATGTGAGTGACTAACTAAACCAAGCCCTCTATGAACTATAAATTTGAAAAGTCACTTGCAGCTTTGTTACATTTTTTTTAACCCACAATGATATCCCTGTCTGTTTTTCTTGGTGTAAAACTGAATAATTGCTTGCAGAATATCTTTTGCAATGCATGTTAAAAGCTAAATGATGATCCCAAACAGTTTTAAGGTTGTTACGTTCCCTCCTATATTTAAAATACAGCATTGGCTTTTTGTGCACTGTATTGTCCGTGCTTGCATCCTCGATCAGGCTGTACCAACGTGGAATTTTAACATTTGACACCATCTCATCCTGTACTTTCTACTTTGACTTCAGACCAAACCTGTTTTCCTCAAAAAAGAGAAAATCTCGTCCATTTTCACCACTTTTTTTCTCCTATTATTCACATACCCCGACATTCATTAAAAGCAACAGCACTTCTATTCTTAACTTTTACCATTATTATCGAGAGTAAACACAAGCAGCATGCTCTACGTAGCCCAGACTGTGTGGGTGGACGGTGTTTGAAATGAGTGTACCCCTTTAAGAGCCGAAGGAGGGCGGAGTGAGCAGGAGACCATGTGCTTCCTGTTTAAAAAAAAAAAAAAAAAAAAGACTGTGGTTCACTGCGCTGAGAATGTCTATGTAGTTCTACTCATAAATTCTACGCCTGTGATTTTTCATGCTCAACTGTGCAGATTTGCGAGCGCGAAGGCAAATGTGAGGGACTAGAACATAGCGATCAGCGAGTTGAGAAAATATGACGCGAGTGAAATTAAATTAATTAAAAGACGAGGAAAAAAATGGTCAGGATGGCTGACAAGTGGCCGACAGCAACATTGAAAGCGCTACATGAGTTCCTGACAAATTCTAACTCTTTACCATAAATTAAAATGTCAGCCCGCCTACAATTGGCAAAAACATACTGCAACTTGTTGGCCACAACTCCAAAAGGACGGATTGAAGCCAACAACACTGCTCATCCATAAAAACGAAACATCACACAGACAATGAGCTTTGGGACTGTTTTTCTTCAGGTGGAATTGGAATTGGGGCCTTAGTCGAGGCGGAATTAATTATTAACAGTTCCATCAGTCAATGTGTTAGGACAAAAATTTTAGGCTTCTGCTAGAAAGAAAAAAAACCATTAAAAAGCCTGCTACAAGAGCTGGAATTTATTTGGTCCTAATCAGAGGCTTTTTAAACGGTGGCAGGTGTGCGCTGACTCCCATTTGACACGAGTTCTGAACATGCCCACATTCCCAGTTATAAGCACATGTGCACACTTGTGTAACCGTATTAACTAAGGTATTGTTACTTCCTCGCTCTAAAACTTTTGTTTTTATTTTTTTAATATAGCTATAATATATATATATATATATATATAATATATATATATATATCTTTGTTATGGGTCACATTAATGATGGAAAAAGTTCTTAACTGACGTATCTTCTCTCAATTTGTCAAATCACAGAAATTTAGTATTGGAACAAGGGTGTGTACACCTTTCAAAGCCATAAAGGTTTTCAGCATGTGACTATTGGGCACGCTAACAAGCGAAATCCTTTTCAAGTGGAGAACAATGGAGTGGTGCAGCAAAATGGAGAGTGTGGAGTATAACTGTAGACAGGCAAAAGTGTAAGCTTAACAAATATGAGCAAGGAGCTTCAGAATTAACATGGCCTGAAATGTTATAATGTGGTGTCAATGACCTGTTAACCATGGGACAAATAAAGCTATAGTATAGTCGATCCCTGCATACTCACGACTCACCAAGCATGAATCAACACATTTGCAAATTTTTTTGGGGGGTCTGGAAAAAGTGCCACACGTCCGCCAAGTGGCTTGCCAAGAATACCTGCTTCTGTTCACTGCAATTTACTGCATTGTTAAGGGCACAGAAATGTTAAAAAACAATTCTAAGTGCATCAATTGTTTTGGGATATTTTTAGTCATAAGTGGAAAGTTTGGTCACAGCGAAAATGTGTATCCAACATGAATAAGCACTTTATAGGGAGCGACAATTATTTGAAGAAATTCATGGTCAAGGTCAGTCATTAGTGGGGGATAAGTGACAAAAGCAGTGATACCCATTCTTTATTGGACCAAGGCACATATCTCACGGCACACCAATAAACAAAAATCCCACAAAATGTGGATACACAAATCTAATCACTTTCTCCCAAATATAAGAGCATTTACCATCATTTCTCAAAAATAACGTGCAACTTTTTCCAAAAAGTTAATAGAGCACATTATATTTAGGTATGGATGAAAAATAAAAAAATACAATCACATTGTATAGTCGTACACAGGTACATAGTGGTTAAAAAAAAAAGGTATACATATACATTTCGATATGATATCCGATGTTTTATGTTACACATTTATATTTATTACGCTAATGTGCGACCCCAACCTGAACTCTATGACCTCGTCAGAGAGCTTGCATTTTACAATCGTTAGTGTAGCATGTTTGTTGCTACTGCACCAAAGATCAGAAATGACTGCCCGTGAGTTTGTTTTAACTTAAATTAAGACTGTCTACTACGACAAGTTGTGCAGCTGCTTTTAAAAGAAATGTGTCATCACTGACGCGAGCAACCCAGAAGCAGCGCGGCAGTCAAAACAACGAGAGCTCAATGGCTTCAGGTCATTATCAAAACAACATGAGCTCCAACTACGTAGTAAGGGCGTAATGAGTACATCAAAAATAAATAAATAAATAAAACGGGAGCCCGAACACAATTGAAATGCTGGCTTTTTTAAATGTTACTATTACGGTCCTTTCTACGTATAGTTTGAGCTCACATTGTTTTATAGCCACCTGATGCCATAGGAAAGCTGCTACAGATTGTAGTTGAATGGAGGGTGAGCAGGATGCGCTGCTGAACCAAATCTCTTGGGATTCAAAACATATTTCCTCACAAACGCCATGGATGGCACAGAGATGACGTGCTATGGGAGGGAGGAGGCACCGGAAGTGGACTAAGTCATCAATGATGAGTTTGACAATGATGCACCAAAAGTAGCTACGATGGATATTTTTCAGATTGGAGATGAGTCAGATGCTTTGGATGTATCGGCCAAGGATGTGTAATGTAGAGGATAAACTGCACAATGCACAAACGTTTTATGCATATGGAGAGCAGAAAATTGGTGGTGTACATTAGTAGAAAGGTTTTCCTGAATTTTTAGGTCCACTTTGGGGGTACACATTACACTTCAGGGTGCATTATACTCGAGAAATTACGGTATTTTCTCTGTCTGTTTTTGTATGCCGCTAGCATAAATAGATGAACACAGATACATTATTTGTTGTAAGTACTGTAATTTCTCGAGTACAATGCGTCCTGAAGTATAATGCCCACCCCCAAAGTTGACCCAAAAAAAAAAAAAAAAATTAAGGAAAACCCTTCTACCAATGTACAATGCGCACCACCAATTTGCTGCTAATCATATGCTCAAAATAATGGGAATTATCTGTATTTCTATTTTGCTCGGATTGTACTTTTGTTTGTTCTTGTATTGTTTTTCAAAAAAACCTCTGTACAGCAATCATTAATAATTTTTGTGCCTGTGCTGATGCAGCGGTAATATAGACAGTATCTCGGGTCAGGCCACAGGACACGCTTTTCAAAGTCCCTGCAATTGTCAGAACAGAATCCCTCAAACAACTGAAATAAATGCTCAACAATGACAACATTTTATTAATACTGTTGATAATACATATTACAGTCTTAAATAAACTTACTAACAAACCTTTTTTGCATTAAATATTTGTGCATAGTGCAATTTATCTACTACATTACACATCCTTGGCCAAGTCTTCAAAAGAAGCATCTGACTCATCTCCAATGTGAAAAATATCCATCGCAGCTACCTTTGATACATCACTATCAAACTCATCATTAATGAATTGGTCCACTTCTGGTGCTTCATGCTTTCATAAACAGTGATCCCATCTTGCTCCCACAGCATGTCATCCATGGCGTTTGTGAGGAAAAATGATTGGAATCCTAAGAGTCTTGGTTCCCTTTATTTGTCATTATTGTCAGCGCTTTGCGGGGAAGGTCCTCCGCGCTAACAGCGCATCCTCTTGCCCCGTTCAGCTACAATCGGTAGCAGCTCTTCATAGTGTCAGGTCGCGTTCAAAATGAAAGGTCAAACTATGTAGAAATGAGCATAGAGCACGTTTTAAGAAAGCGAGCATTTCAATTGTGTGCGCTATCCCATTTTTTTTTTTTTTTTTAATGATCGTACGGTCATACTACGTATTTTCAGCTCATGTTGTTTTGCTTCTGGTTTGGCCGTGTCATCAGCTGGAGTGATGACATTTCTTTTAAAAACGGCTGCACAACTAGCCCTTATCCTCGACATTTTTTGGTTTTGTTTAAGTTGAAAAAAATATATATTTGAGAAATTATGGTAAATAACATTTTGACCAGTTAAGTAAAATGTGATCATTTCCCACAGCACACCAGAAAGAGCTCTCACAGCACACTAATGTGCCACAACATACTGGTTGGAAATCACTGCACTAGAGTCATTTTGAGCCGAGAAATCACCACACAATGGAAAACAGGCACGTTTCCAAATAATATTACATATTACAACAAATATTCAAAGGTTTTCTACTGACCTCATCATCTCCTCCACTTTATCGTCAACATCAAGGTCCTCTTCGATAGCCTCAAATCCAAAGGTTCTTGCTGCTGCGGCGCTGTTGACAGGGTACCGAGGAGGAGACAACTTTCCATTGGGCGTGGCAGCTAGACTGTCACGCCCATTCTGTGACAGTGCAACCAAAGAGACAGGTGAAGGAAGGATGGTGGAGGAGGGAGGCGGCGCTGGGGGCGGGGAGGTGTCATAGGTGTTACTGAGAGCAGGCGAGAGCCCCCCATTGCTGCCAAACTGTGTCTGTGTGGCTGTAGATATCTTGGAGGTTATAGAGGAAGCAGTGGTAGCGGAGTGGTCGCCAACACTGGCTTCGCCATTGTTGATGGCGCCGTTGCACGTCACGGAAGAGGTGGTAGTTGCCGAGGCAGTGTTGTTGGAGGCAGAGTTGTTGGTGCAGCTGTTTGTTCCGCCTACCATGTAGGAGGAGGAGGAAGAGGAGGAGGATGAGGTGCGACGACCAAACTTATCGCCGTGCTCCCGGTCCAGCCGGTCCAGAGTTTCGAGTGCATGGAGGATCTCCTGCTTGGTCATGCCGGAGCGACGCAGCCGCTGCAGCAGATCTATCTGCTCTATAGTAAAGCGCGGCTCCTCGCTGAAGTCAGACATCCTGATCCTGAACTGGAGAGAATCAGAGTGGTTGTAAAATTGAGGACAAAGTGGTTCAGGGCTGGTATACAAATACAAAAATTTCGAGCCAAAGAACTGGAAGAAGGAATAGACCGATGAAGGGCTTGTCAAGAGGGAGATGAGGTTTAAGTATGAAGGGGTAAAGAAGAAAAATGCAGCCACTGATGAACAGAGAAAATGAGAATCATGAAGCAGAGAGAGGAAGCAGTGAGGCAAGATAGAGGGGAAAGTCAAGAGAAAGAACAAAAACTGCAAGATTATAATAAAGCTGCTGTAGATAAAAAAATGAAGAGTGAGAGATAGAAATGTGAAAAGAAAAAGCAAGGGAGGGGCTAGGCATAAAAAAAAAAAAAAAATCAGCTATTTTTGGGAACCAGCAAGCAATGCACACCAAGTGCGAGAGTCACCTTGACAGCTGATTCGATCTTAATAATATTCGGACTGCCATTCTTTAACAACTCCAGTACATATGCGCCACACACGCTCAGTGCTTCTCATAAGCAATTTGCTATACTAAAAAAAAAAAAAATCAATGGGTATAAAATGAGACTGCAGTACTTTTGGTGCCAGCACCACCTATAACAATGGGGATGATAATGTGATTATGTTGAGTAGGTTGGATAGAACTTTATGCATCTGGTATGAAATTCTAGAAGAAATTTAGAAGGAAGAGATGGTCACTTCCAGTTTACTAGTTGCATTAAAGTAATGTGGGCATTGTGATTAATACTTTTCTGCAGTAAAACACTCTCAAATGGGTAACTTCAATTAGTTTCTGTGTTGCAGAGTCACTTTTGTCTCAGTATATTTTCATTGCCTCTATTCCATAGGGTTGTTTTGTATTACGGCTGAATATTGAAACAAGTTTGCAAAATTATCATTCCGTCTTTATAAAACACTAAATGTTTATCAAGCAAAGTT
Organism: Syngnathoides biaculeatus; assembly: GCF_019802595.1. Taxonomy (NCBI): domain Eukaryota; kingdom Metazoa; phylum Chordata; class Actinopteri; order Syngnathiformes; family Syngnathidae; genus Syngnathoides; species Syngnathoides biaculeatus. The sequence continues at coordinate 20,956,924 of NC_084662.1, forward strand.
ACACAGGAAAGCTGGCTCATGGCGTTGATATCAGCACCATATAGCATCATAAATAGCAATTTGGATTTTCTGCAGAGGCTTTGTTACAGTCAAAATGGCAACTGAGTGATCATTAGCCATACCGTTCAAGCATTTACAGAGTTAACTATTCACATAGTTCAAATTTAAATAAATTAAGACATGTAAGGCAACACAAATGACTATCCTGCACACAAAACACAGAGGCTGAGCAACATATAACAGAAATAAAGTCTCCACACTTCTGTTTTGGGATTAAGTAAACAGATCAACATAAATTATTTCAAAAATATTTTCCACAATTATTGTAACCTTTACCAGCACAACTCAATTGAAAAAAAAAATGAGAAGGGAAGTAAATACCTCAGCTACTGAGGTTGCGCAAGTGTAAGAGCCCTCACAATTGTGGATGTGGCTCATGTTAAACACGAGTCATTCATCCATCTATCATTTGAAATTCCTCTGACTAACCAAAACTAGCTTCATATTTCTAAAAGGCTTTTTCTAGCAATTTTTGTAGTCGCATCTTACCGCACAAGATAAGATCAACAGGGAACTTCCACAGAATTGGAAAGATTTCATTAACCTGGTTCACATGGAGCCCTGCATTCCGATTAAAATCTTTTTAGAAGCCCAAACAAATTCAAAATGTTCCATATGAACAGCCCAATCAGAATACAAAATGCTGAATCCAAGTTGGATTCACAGCAGAAGAATATTTCTTTTGCCAAACTGATCAGAAGTGCGTTTTTGTCATGTAAACTGAATCGGAATGTGCTGGGCGATGCTCCATCAGCGCATGCTGTACCTTGACGTTAAGTGCAATGTGGCCTCCTCATTTACGTACTTGAAAATATGGATGCTACAAAACATGGATGGCGCGCAACAGAGATGTTTTTAACGACTTGTGACTTGTTTTTAATCAGGCTCTTGCTTTGACTAAGTAGAAGAACAATCACAAATAACTGTTCTAAATAGATGATAGACCTCCATCATAATAAATTATGTGATATTTTCATCGATCTGCATGTGACATATCTGTAAAATGGCTGTTTATTAAATGTGCTGGCCAATTTAAACAGCAAAACAATCTTTATATATCACCCAAAACAGGACATTTTCTTCGAAAATTAAACATCTACATTGACGCAGCTGCAAAAATGTATGGCAAGGACTGGCTGTTTAGGGCATGTGAAAACAATCTAAGCTATTGGAGTAAGGTGGCAAAACAGAAGCCTTATCTTAGTAAGGAAAACATACAAGCCAAGCTACAGTTTGCACAAACAGATTTGAAATTTCCAAATTGCATATGGTAAGAAAATATGAGCTGATAAAACCAAGGTTCAACCCTTTGTGGCCATACTGATAATCATCAAAAGAACACCTGACCTACAGTGAAACATCATGCTTTGGGGCTGTTTTCTCCAGCCGGGAAAGGGGCCTTATTCAAGGACGACTGAATAATAAACAGTGGAAAAATACCAGTGTTTGCACGCAACATTCAGGCTTCTGCTGGAAGGCTAAAGATGAAGATAAACTTCATCTTTCATCATGACAATGACCCATAGGACACACCAAAATTATCAAAGGGATGCTTTTAGAGTGGCAAAGCCACACACAGTCCAACCCTGAATAAGAGAAAAAGTGGTGTGATCTTAAGAGGACTGTGCACAAGTGTTGCCCTCACAATTTGAAGCATTTTTGGAAAGAAGAGGGCAATACCTGCACGTTAAGCTATCCCACTGAGACTCCTAATAGACTGAGTAAAAGCCAAAGGTGCAACAACAAAGTATTTGTTTGAAGGTTTCCGTATTTGTGCAACTGGGGTTTTGTAAATTTATTTAAAGATTTGTTTGCAGTTAAATTGAATTGTAAATCTTATAGGTCACTTTAAGTGTATTATGTTTTGAAATTTAAAAAAAAAGGCATTTGAACAGGGAAGTGTTGACTTTACATCCACTCTTAAAGTGGTTTGTCACTTTAAAGAATCTGTTTTTAATGAGAATTTTTGAAATTTTATGCGACAAAACAGGGGGAAAGACTCAAAAGTCGGAGACAGTTAAAATGCTTCGCATTCTTCCGACAGGTCACATTGATCCGATGGTTACCTGGTTAATTTGCGTTTTTCGTAACTGTTGCAGTCCTACAAGTTACTACATTCTCGTCTAGTTTCTACATGTACCCACTCAGCAAGGGTTTTTGTAGGTAGGTTCGCAGAGTTTGAATCACAACTGTGTCTTTGGTTTAATCACTAGCGGGTAAACAATTAGTGATGCCAGCTTTCACGCCCTTTGCCCAAACTGCTAACGTTAGCAAATGTTGCTGTGGCAAACGGATAATGTCCGATGTGCCGTTAAACGAGCCAGCTTTAAACCATTAAAGCTTTCCGTACTCTATTTTTCAGACCCGCATCGCCCCAGAGACGCCACAAACGGCAAATAGCATCGAACTGAGTTTGGTTAACATATATGAGATATGCGCTAGTTAGCATTACATGCTAACCGTGCCAACGGGATGACTAGCTGACGTTAGACGCGCCGGCTGCTGCTGCTGCTAGCGATGGTTTGATATTAACATAACCTTTCCAGTGTATTGTGAGCCCAACTATAAGACTTACCTCGGTCTAAATTGTCTGCTTCACCATCTACCTTAGACAAGCGACCAACAGCACACTTCTCCTGAAACCGAGGCCCCGTGTTAACGCAGATTTTAATGCCAGTGCTCCGTTCGACTTTCTTTTTCCCCAAGAATTTCTAATCAGAGGCGAATTATTTGCATCTCCGCTTTGTCTGTCTGACAACAGCCATATTGACAAGTAGCACTTTCAAAGAGTTCTCAGGGAATTGTAGTTTTCTCTTCAAAAAGCTCTAAACCATCCGTCGGTGTTCTTGGGAGCAAAAACTACAAATCCCCTAAAGGACGAGGAGGAGGGTTGCTGGTGGCATAACTCGACAGTTGTCACTCAAGGCGAATCATTTGCATTCCCTCATTTTATTATTGAATTCCGTTGTATTGTATGACAAACTTGTTGCTGAAAAGCAAAAAAAGGACGATGTACTGATTCCTATTGTATGCTTTGAAGCCTAATAGTTGTACATTTTGTTTAAAACGTATTCAAAATCATTGACGCATATATTTGTGTTATACGTGCAGAGATTATTTTCCAAACGTAGTGGTAACTACAGTTACAGGTTGCCCTGTTGGAAATGCAATAGTAATACAAACAATTCAATTACTTTCCAAAAGTAATATTAATACAGTTGATTACATTTTGATTACTTTGCTTATTTTATAATCAATGAATTAACTGAAGCCTTGAATGTCCATCCATTTCCTGAGCCGTTTTTCTTCACAAGGGTCGCAGAAGTGCTGGAGCCTATCATAGCTATCGTTGGGCAGGAGGCAGGGTACACACTCAACTGGTTGCCAGCCAATCGCACGGCACATAGAAACAAACCATTCGCAGACGTATTCACAGTCATGGGTAAAGTACAGTCTTTAATCAACCTACCACACTTGGTTTTGGGATGTGGGAGGAAACCTATGTGTCCAGAGAAACCTCACGCAGAAACTGGGAGAACACGCATACTCCACACAGTGGAGCCAAAGTGATTGACTTGTGAGCACATCAGCCTCACAGTTAGTTCGGAAGTCGTGGGTTTAAATCCACCCCCTGTGGTGTGGAGTTGTATGTTCACCCTGTGCAAGCGAGGGTTTTCTCCAGGTTTTCTGGTTTGCCCGAAGTCAACTGAGAAAGGCGACAGCACACTCACCTCCCTTGTGAGGATAAGCGGTATGGAAATGCATGGATAGTTGGGAACAGCATCTGGAAAACCACCATACCATGTTGACCTAATGCCAAATGTGCACAATTCTGACAATGTCACTTCACGGCATCCCAAATAAATAAATGTTGCATAAAAATCCCATCATTATTAAAATGAAACTTCTCAAAGTTGTTATTTTGTTTTTCAGAAGTGTAACTATGACTCCTGTGATTGGATGGCAATCGGTTCCTGCCCGAAGATAACTGGGGTAGTTTCCAGCACTCCTGAAACCCTTGTGAGGATAAACAGCTCAGATAATAGATGGATGATAACTATGACTCTAACGCAGTGATTCTCAACAAGTGTGCTGTGAGCGGTCTTAAGGTGTGTCGTGTAAAATTAAAACATATATATATATATATATATATATATATATATATATATATATATATATATATACAAATATGTGAAAAATGTTATTTACTTTCCCAAAATGCGCTTATTTACAAGAAATGACGTATCTTTGCTAATCTATTTAATCACAGTGAAGTATAGTGACAGACAGAACAAATAAATGCTCTTCTATTCGATGACAGGAATTACATACTGCAATTAATCACCACTCCCTTTTAAACCTCACAATCTTTTTAAAATATCAGGTAATCTACTAATTGCAACACATGATGAGATCATCATTGTAAAAAAAATGTTATATCAATATCACAAAGAAAAAAGTGATGTGGAAAAAAAATCATCTTTTGCAGCTTTTTTTCCTAATTGAACTGAAATGCAACCAATTCCACATTTCCCTCCAGCACCTCCAATGCTTGCAGTCTCAACTCACTTTTCCAGTGTGTACACAACAACTGCATTTGAATGTTGTCATGAAGAATGTATTATTCACAAAGAAAAAAAACAATGAGTAAAAGTTAACAACTCTCAAAATCTGATTGTGATTGTCACCAGCATCTTTCTTTTGAAAATCAATGTTGGTGGTAGGTCGCACAGTCTTTGAGAAAACAATAGAGGGCAGCAACATCTAGGGTTGAATATTTTAGTGCGCTCCAAATTTGAGGATTAAAAAAATAGAAGCAGTTAGCGTTGTCACACTAAATTCTATCATGCTCCAAATTAAATGTCCATTTTCACATGAATGGGTCAATACAGTATACGATATTTCCATAGTAGAAAACAAAAATAATGCACAGTGCAGGTTTAATATGATTTGTGACATTATGATGTATAATTCAGTAGATGTAACTGTAGAACTTCCATTTACATTGGGAAGAAAATTATCACGTTCATTTATTTATCACATTATCTATTTTATTAGGAATTCAAAAATAATACATGAACATACAGTACATATTAATCTGAGACATTGGTGTGTTCTGAAATTCAAAATGTAACAATTGAAAAAAATCAATACATTTGGAAAATACGTTGTTGTAATTTATAGTACTTCAGAGTGGAATCATTGCATATATTGAATATAGAAAATAGAACGAGCTAATATGAAATTACATGATGACATGCAGTCATCACAAATGACAAAACATTTTATAATATGATGCAGTCTACTGTACATTTCATATTACAAGCATCAGAAACATCAAATCAATTTTGAATCACCAAAATCCCCTTGATATATTTTTCCAGTTATAATCATTTTAAAAGCTGATCGGAACCAGTTGTAAAAGAAAGCATAAATAAATGGATTTAGCATTGAATTAGATAATGTGAGCCAGTTCAAAGTTTCAATCACAGGAATTGATACGGGGTCAGAGAAGAGTGGCTGAAAGACTACACAAAAAAAGTAAGGAGACATGAATAATAAAAACACTCCCATAACAATTGCCAGAGTTTTGGTGGCTTTCCTCTCCACCTTACTTAACGACTTTGAGCTCTGGATGCTGTTCACCTGCCTTTGAGCTACAAAGAAAATCTTCAAGTAGATGCAGCTCATTACAACTGCGGGTAGGTAAAAAGACAAAACAGGTCCCATTATGTTTGATAAAATAACAGTAACAGAGCACATTTCCTCACATGTCCCTTGGTTGAATCCGCCTATTACAATACTGAGTCCAATCATAACAGCAACACCCCAGCACACTATAATCATAGTCAGCGCCACTTGATCGGTTATTTTCGATTTATATGTTAAAGGCTGACACACAGCATAATATCTGTCAATGGAAATGCAACATAGATTCAGAATTGATGAAGTGCACAATGACACGTCAAAAACATCTCGTATTTTACAGATCAAATTCTCCTGATGAAGACATGAGGTCACAGTCAAAGCCATACTGAAAGGAAAGACTAAAACACCAACGAGGAGGTCAGCCAAAGACAAAGACAGAATAAAATAGTTAGTAGGGGTGTGAAGCTGTTTGAAGTATACAACAGAAGTAATTACAAGAAGATTTCCACATATTGTAGCAATAGACAAAAAAGCAAGGACACTATATACTAAGATACAGATTACAGAAGGGTCACTCGGAAACATTAAAAATAAATCGGATGACTCAAAGCAAGGATGCATGACATTAACACCATCAGTCCCGTTGTGGATCAATTCCGGTTTCATGCTTCAGGATTTCTGCAATAATGATCGACAATGTTAGCATTTAAAACCGAATTCCATTCAAGTGGATTTTAGCTTAAATGAAACACTAGGATAACTCATGAACATAACATTGATCAAATAAATACGTGATTAAAATAGTACCTTATATCACTTAGACTTGTTTTGTATTTCTTTTTAACCTAATAATAAGATTATTTAAATTTTGTATATACGAGCAGTAGTTCTTTAATCAGTGGTGCCTGCCCAAACTCAGAATGTCATCTGCAGTGGCTTTTTAAAACCTACATCTCATCAATATAATGTAAACAGACCGTGGTCTGCCAATCAGATGTAAACATAATGCAAATTCAGATGACGCATGATGGATGACTCACACACTTCTGTTTTTATTGTTTCACAAAAACAACACGTTTACAACTGCTGACACTAGAATAAAAATAAACAATCTAATAATTTAATGTCATAGGTCATTGTTCTCTCTGTTGTGGTCCTTGGATTGCTTCTTTTAGTGCATGTCTGCGCATGGAATGTATAGTATGTGCTTAGTTATGTTGCTGAACTTTTTTTAGGGAAGAGAATCAACCTACGGGTTCTTTTATGTCTGGTTAGGCTGTTACATCAGATAATGCAAAACGGATAAAGCCTTAACCAGAAAGGACAGTTTTTGTGGGACCTTACTGGACATTGCGCAAAACAATTCCTAAATTCCTGTTGAGTTTGTTTGACAGATCGTTAACATTTAACCAGATAATTTTTATGCCTTTGTCTCCATAATTCAAATAAAGCGGTGACCCCATTATTGTTGCAGGCAGGTTACACCCTTTTCAAGCTTACTTCAGGGAAGAGGCGAGGTACACCCCGGACATGTCACCAGCCAATCACAGAGAAATAATCAGCAAAATGCATTCACACCTGAGAATTTAGAGTTGACCTAATAAGTTTCGGGAAAACTGGAGTGCCCAGTTAAAACCAAGGCAACCACCCGGAGAACACTGAAACTCCACATACTAAGGTGTATAGCCTCAAAACCGTGAGGTGGATGTATGAACTGCACAGACCCAATATTAACTAGATTAATAAGTGCCAACCATCCAAGTTGCTTACTATCTACTGTCATGCTGCTGACTTAACACGTGCAAATCAGGCCTGGAAGTCAAAATGGGAGAAGACATTCTGAACCCAGTCCAATTTTAGGACCTATAAAATGTATCCAGTCAGAATTTTTAAATTGTGTGGTATTACGGTTCGTTAAACAGTATGCATTATTGTATTTCCTGTAGTTTTGTTTATATGGTGACTGCACGTCCTATATTCCGATTGTTTATCCGGTGAGTGCAATGAGATGAAGCGGATGTTGGCATTTTGTGTTTTCTGTGTTACTCCTATGACTCCAGTGTCATCTGCTTAACTTCCTGTTGTCATGTTGGGAGGAATAGGAATCCAAAACCAGTTCCTGTGGAGATTTTATTCCATCACTAACGATTCCTTGGAATCATTTGGCATATTTATAATAAATTCCCTTATCAATACCAGTAGGGGACAATGATATTCATCGTGCATGTTTATGTAACATGTGTACCATTAACAATCATATGATGCTTGGCCTGCAATTGGTATTAACAAGCTATATTAGTGTAACAATGGATAGGTTTCCAATTACGCCATCTTGTGTGTCATAGAGGTCAGAGAACACAGGTGATGGGTGAAACGTGAAGTTTTTGTCTGTCGTTAATTTATCCGATTGGTCTAAGGGTGGTGGTGACATCATTGGAAACCTATCCATTGAGTGAGTAAACCATGAGTAGATATGCCACATGTGCCAGATTGTCAGAATTATTTCCACACATTATGTTATGGACTCATTACTTCCAAAGTAGTTGTCACATTTGCTTTTGTAATGTGAAGATTACAGGGAAGAAAAGACATTTTAGGCATTTGACCTGGGCATCATGCCCAGCATTGTGAAGGGAGGCTCGGTTGTCCTGTGAAGTACTTATATGTCAAAGTAAGGACTAGTTGTATGGAAAATAAATGGATGGAAATTATTTCTTGGATAAAATGGTGTTGCATAAGAACATGAAACAACATTTCTTAATGTGTATTTGGGTCCATATTTGTGAAAAAGAGAACAGCGTCCCCATTTTGTCCATAATAAAAGTAATTGTATTTGATTATCCCGTTTGCAATTTCTCAGAAATAATATTTTTTAAGTTGGATTTTTTTACAGGCCAAACATTTATAACGTGTCTTATAAAAGAATATGAAAGTGTAACTAACCCTTATATACGAAACTATTTCTTAACTAAAGTGAGGCATGAGAGAAGAAACGAAGCCGGAACGAAAAAGACAATGACGAGGGTGAGGCTCAACTGGTGAGTATGACAGCAAAGCTGTAGCAACATTGCTGAGACGCCAATTGTGACAGGCTGCAAAAATGACTGTAATGCAACCAGGAAACTAAATAAAATCTATTAATCACATTGGGAACACGGCATTAAAAAGAACAAGGAAATAACTGGTTGCTACAAAAGGGACAGACACTTGCAGTAATAGGCACAAGGCTAATGTGTGCTGACAGGTTTTACTTGTATTGTCACCAGAAGTAATAGATGGGGGTGGGGGTGGGGGGTGGGATACAGGAGGGGTATTCCAGCAAGCTGGTAGCATGGAAACCTGAGAAAGTCGACTTTCCGACAGATCAGGGAAAAGCCTGATCAATCAGTTTCAACGAGCCGGTTAAGAGAAATGCTCTCTCAGTCACCACGAAAGCCTATCCTGCTCACAAGTAGGTTATGCATGCTCCTGTAAATCCTGACTTTCTAACAATGTCCTCCCAACTGAAACCAACATTGCTTGTCCATTTCTCAATGCAATACCACCAATATTGACGCCCGACTAAATCTAAAATGGTATGATGTTATATATGTATTCCTGTATTAATTTTGGATCGAAAGGTATTGCTTCTCGCCTATTTATTTATTCTCTGTCCATCATTTTTCTGCACCACTTATCCTCATGGAGTGGTCTAAAATTTTCATCGCAGGTGCATGTCCACTGTGAGAGAGATCATCTAAAAAAAAAAATCCAGAAATCACAACATATGATTTTTTTAAACGATTTATTTGTGTGATACAGCCGCAAATAAGTATTTGAACACCTGAGAAAACCAATGTTAACATTAGGAACAGTAACCTTTGTTTGCAATTACGGAGGTTTTTCACCAGGTTTGCACACACTGCACGAGGGATTTTGGCCCACTCCTCCACACAGATCTTCTCGAGATCAGACAGGTTTATGGGCTATCACTGAGAAACACGGAGTTTCAGCTCCCTCCAAAGATTTTCTATTGGGTTTAGGTCTGGAGACTGGCTTGGCCATGCCACAACCTTGATATGCTTCTCACGGAGCCACTCCTTGGTTTTCCTGGCTGTGTGATTCAGGTCATTGTGATGTTGAAAGACCCAGCCACAACCTATCTTCAGTGCTCTGACTGAGGGAAAGAGGTTGTTAATAATTATATAATAATCTCACATTACATGGCCGCGGTCATCCTCTCCTTAATACAGTGCAGTCGTCCTGTCCCATGTGCAGAAAAACACCCCCAAAGCATGATGCCACCACCCCCATGCTTCACGGGTAGGGATGGTGTTCTTGGGTTTAGGTCTGGAGAATGGCTAGGCCACGCCAGAACCTTAATATGCTCATTCATCTTCCTCCAAACACGGTTAGTGGAATTGTGACCAAAACGTTCCATTTTGGTCTCATCTGACCACAAAACCTTCTTCCATGACTCCTCTGTATCAGCCAAATGATCATTAGCAAACTTAAAACGGGCCTTGACATGTGCTGGTTTAAGCAGGGGAACCTTCCGTGCCATGCCTGATTTCAAACCATTACTTACTGACTTTTAAAGGCGGACTAACAGGTCTTTGAGGGTCAGAATTCTATCTGATAACCAGGTGTTCAAATACTTATTTGCAGCTGTATCACACAAATAAATCTTTAAAAAATGATACATTGTGATTTCTGGATTTTTCTTTTTAGATTATCTCTCTCACAGTGGACATGCACCTACGATGAAAATTTCAGACCCCTTCAGGATTTCTAAATGGGAGGACTTGAAATATAGCAGGGTGTTCAAATACTTATTTTTTTTCACTGTAAAAGTCTTAATTTTTCTCCAAAATGGATGTAACCCCTTATACACACACCAAGTTCCTGTCTGTAAATGTGACAACTTGAATAAAGTGCAATCAAATACTGTTTACATAGGTAACATGTATGCTACCACATGGTTGGAGTCACAAGGCAGTGAAGAAGAATTGCACTTTAATTTTGTAAAAAAGAACAACCCCACACTCCCCACAAATTGTCACATGTAAGCAAGTCATTAGTTAACATGTCGTTGAGACTAACGGTGTCATATTGAAACTAAAATCATCACACCACAGCAAACAGAATAGAATAACTAGCAAATAATAAAACAAATAATACAATGACTTGAGAAATGACTGACACAAAACATACATTTTAAACGCAATTCACATCCTTAGTGCCACAAAGCATGCTGGTAGCATGTTGGGCACTAAGGATGTTCGTGTAGTTGGTTCTTTAAGATGGCACATTTCATTGCAATGCTGAAACTTCCCTCAGCAAAAGAAACTGCCGAGTTGATGACAAACCATGTGTTCAAGTTTCATGTTTTTCCCCAAAACATAGTATCACATAGGGGCCCCCAACTTGTTTCAAGATTATGGAAGGAGTTTTGGTGTTTAGCAGGGGCTACCGTCAGTCTATCATGTAGGTTTCATAGTGAAACTATTGAACAGACAGAGAGGCTGAACCAGGACCTGGAAATGGGCTTCGATTTCTCACTTCTCAGGAACCACACTCCTGGAATCAGAAGCTGGTTTGAGTTGAGTTCTCACACAATTCTCTCCCTTCAGCATCCACTGGTCAGTCACCTTTTACATATTGTGCGTGGTTACCAACCGTCTCTGTTTCCTGCCGTAACTCCCGAGTCCATGGTTCCTTCTGCATTGACCTTGTTGAGTTACTTCAGGAGGACCTACCGACCGAGCCTGTCAAATATTGCAACACCAAGGTTGGTCTTACAAGACTACGCCTGACTGGCCCCGAACTACAAAGTGAGTCAGAAAGTTTGGCTCTTCACCAAGCATCTTCCACGTTGGGTGGACTTACGGAATCTTACTCTCAGGTTCGTTGGGGTCTTCGCCATCACAAAAATCCTCAACCCTGTCACCATGAAGCAGAGGCTCTCAGGGACGATGCGGGTCCACCCAGCATTTCACATCAGCCTCGTCAAGCCTGCCCAGGTGTACCCTTTGGTTCTACCTTCCAGGCCCCCCGGTTCGTCAACGTGGGCCCCCATCTATTCGGTGAGGTGGCTATTGTCGTTGTTGTTAAGTCACTCGAGGCGCCCGAGGATGGTCCTCAGAAATGCTAAACTCGCATGTGGGAGGCTCCGTAGTCCTCGGAAGAGAAGAAGTAGTAGAAAAAGATGATGAGAGAATGTCAGGAGCAAATGATGACAGGGTGATAGATAAGGATGCAGAGGGGGTGCTGTTACCAGCCTGTGCCACCGAGGCCAGCGGTAGAGAACCAGAGCAGAAACTGCTAACGAAGCCTTCAAGTCAGGGGCTGTCTGGTGCTGGCCATTGGGGCAGTCATCCCCCTGTCTTGTACCCACCTGCTCCTGAGAGCAGCCCACGCCCCACCACCACCACCACCTGTACCTTCTCTCCCTTAATTCCACCATGCATTTAAACTTTGTGTCTTATTCTGTCTTGTTGCCAGTTCATTGTACCTTGTTGTTCAGTGTTCCTTGTTTCCATGTACTGACACATAGTAAACCTAACCCCTGCTTTGATTATTGACCTTTGAGTTTGTCTCACGTTTTAGGATACTATTGCCTTTTTGAGATGCCTGCCTGTGTACCGACCTCTGACTGTGATTAAAATTCCCTTTTTGAACTGTCCATAGGATTGGAGTTGTGCATTTTGGGTCCTATCCCTTGTTCTTCCCATGACAGTCCAAGGGCTTGAACAAACTGCAAAGGAAGAGTGGGAGTAAATCTCACCTGAGAAAAGATTATACTTGGAGGCTCTTTATGCAGCCAGAGATTATCCAACTAAATATTAAGGACAGATGGCAGTATTGATGAGCATGGTTTTGTCTATTTTTGTTTGTTTTACTTTTACGATATTTAAGATTCTTTTTGTTAAATTAAATGACTTTTGACCTCCAATTAAAAGACCCTAATGACATAAGTTTGATAGATTTCTCTTTATATCTGGAGATACTATACACATTTTGCAAAATATGTAGTGGGGCCAGCCTTGAATTTAATCCTTCAAACAAACAATTCAGGACTAAATACTTCTCAGTCTTAGCACGTTTTAACCAGTTTTAAATATCTTATGAATTTAGAAACAAAACACAGAAACTTTACTGTCCTTTTAAGGTTTTTCTACACTTAATTATATTTTAAAAGCAGTATTTAGAGAAGACATTACTTTGTTATTTTGCTCCAAAAAAATCATATTTATTCTCCAGGGTACAGAAGATAAAAAGGATTTATCATATCATGCATACATTCTGTCACGTCCCATTGGAGCGAGAGTAGGACCCAAATGCAGGACTAGGACGATGGAAGGTAGTTCAAGGAGAAACGTTTATTATATGCCGAGGTCGGGGATCGAGCAGGCAGTCCGGAGCAGCAGCGGTAGTTGGGACGTCGGGCGAAGAGAGCAGGTGAGCGGGCAGGCAGGAGTCGGTACACAGGAGAACGAGCAAAGCAGGCAGAAGTATCAAAGGAGTCAGGCTTACAAGGTTGGTCGGAGAACAGGCAAAGGTCGGTACACACGGGTTGTCGGTCAGGGATACCGGAGCACTCGAACGGGACATGAAGCTCAACGAACTGGCGGCCACCACTCGTTATCGGGGTGATATAAATACACGGCCTAATCAGCCCGCACGAGACGCAGGTGTGCACCCACGCGGGCACCCGCACAGCTCGCGCTGCAGCGGCAGGATCATGACACATACATACAAATCTGAATATGTTTTAAACATTTTATGTATTTAGAAACAAAACAGAAACTTTACTGTCTTTTTAAGGTTTTTCTACACTTAAATATGGGATTTAAAAACAGTATACAGACAACACATTACTTTATTTTGCTAAAAAAATTACATTTATTCTACAGGGTACGCAACATAAAAAGTATTTATCATAACATGTATACATACATACAAATCTGAATATGTTTCTATTCGTCATTTATTTTCAAAGCACACTCGAAATAAGGCTTCGATAGCAGCACCTAACAAAGGACAGTGAAACAAAGGTTGAAAAAAAGACAAGGACTCACATGCAGGAACATTCATATAAGAAGCGTTTTGGCATCTTTTCTTGCCACTTTCCTCAAATATTTGATACTGCCAACTTGAATTTTCTCTTGAAACATTACGTTACATTGAGTATAATGAAGACAAAGTACAATATTGAGCAATTGCCCTTTGCAAACAAACAGAAAAAAAGGGTTCTGACATGAAAATAAAACTGTAAGGTTTCAGTTCTCCAGTCGATTTAAGTGAAAATATACATTCCAACAAAAAACGGATTCCACATTAAAAAATAAATCACATTTACAGACACGCAAATTGTATTTGACTAACCTTTCCCATCAGCTAGTATACATTTTCTTCCTTATTCCTGCTGCAGAAGATATCTTTTCTCTCTCACCCTCTGCCTTCTGTCTCACTCCATATCGACCCAACGAGAAGATGCAGGGGGTTTCTTCAACAGCGGGCAGCTGAAAGCTGATACAAATTAAGTATGATGTCCAACATAAAATAAAAACTTCCATAATAGCAGCCAGAATTTTGGTGACTACTGTCTCCATCCTATTGACAGTACTGGGATATAAAATGCAATTGTAGATGCCAGAGTGCTCAAAATAAGCGCATCCATTAAACCTCTTTCTTCCCATTTAAACATTCACTCAGCATTCCAAAAATATACAAATAACTATGAAAACATTCAAAACAGTTTTGTCTTAGTAAAATCGCCTTGAAATATTTTCCCAGTAATGATCAATCGAAAAGCTGCTCTGAACCAGCTATAAAAGAAAGCATAAATCAAGGGATTAAGCATTGAATTAGAAAGCGTCAGCCAATTTAGTGTTTCAATCACAGCGATGGGAGTAACAGCAAACGTTAAAGGCTGAAAGATGATACAAATGAAGTATGGTGTCCAACATAAAATAAAAATTCCCATAACAATAGCTAAAGTTTTGGTAGCTTTTGTCTCCATCTTACTGACAGTTGCTCCTGACATTGTACTCTGACATGTTGTGCTCTGGATGCTGCGTACTTGTCTCTGTGCAACAAGGAAAATCCTCAAGTAGATACTAAGCATAATGATAACTGGGATATAAAAGGCAAATATACATCCTAGAGTGGTTGAAATGAGTGCATCAATTAAACATCTGTCTTCACATTTCCCTTGGTTAAATCCTGCGACTGTAATTCCAATTCCTATTAGTACAGAAACACCCCAACTTACCAAGATCATGATGCCAATAACATGAACATTGATTTTACTTTTGTATGTCAGAGGGTGGCACACTGCATAGTATCTGTCAATGGAAATACAACAGAGGTTTAAAATTGAAGCTGTGCTCAGTGCGACATCGAAACTACCTCGTATTTTACAAAACAGGCCTTCATGATGCCAACAGGAGAAGACAGTGAAGGCCATACTGAAAGGAAATACCAAAATTCCGACAAACAAATCGGCTACAGCTAAAGACAGAATAAGGTAGTTTGTTGGGGTGTGGAGCTGTTTGAAGTAAATAATAGTGATTATTACAAGGAGGTTTCCACATATTGTACAAATAGATAATAAACTAAGAAAAACATAAAGGGCAATACATATTTTAGAAGGATTACTAGTAATTGTGTAAGATGTATTAACTAATACATAGCAAGGATGTAAGTAACTAAAAATGCCAGCCATCTCCGATTCCACTCTTCTGGATTCCTGTGAATAAATGTTTAATTAAAAATAGTTTTTGATGAAAAACATTACACAGTAAGCATACAGTTCAATTTGCACATATACAACATCAACGTTCTTGAAAGCAAATAAAGTTACCGAGTTAGTAGGTGCATCAGGATTTCCCTCACTCATGGGCGCACCGAATTTGAATCCCTCCATCATTATCATGTTAAGGCAGATGTTTTATCCAATCACAGCGCAAGGTTTTTTATGACCTCATAGGGCTGTTTCGAGGTCTCTAGAAACCTCTCTCATATTTTAATTCAACATTTTTCTCTACTTTGAGTTTATGGATAGTTTCTTTCAATAATGTCTAAAAGCACAAATGCTGCTTTGGAAAAAGGCAAACGTCACGTTTTAAGGAGCACACGCTGTACCATTATGTATGGATGCTCACATTCATTACAACGCTTCATCTATTTATCATATCCCACTGTGGGAAATCTAAGGCATACTCTAGTGCAGGGGTCGGGAACCTTTTTGGCTGAGAGAGCCATAAATACCAAATGTTAAAAAAATGTAATTCCAAAAGAGGGATACAATATTTTAAAAACTTAAGTGTATTTGCTCATTTGATGTAAGGCCAACACTTTTAGTGTACAATAAGCCTCTGAATTCTTTTAAACAACAATGCTGTTGCGAACCAATGATAACAAACGTACTTCTTACAATTAATGCAACTTTTGGTGTTGCATGGTTTTGCTGATGGCATTATAGTCTGTTTCATACGTCATTAGATTAAATTTCATGCAGCCGTTGAGACTTCCATTCGTTATTCGTGAACGTAGGCCGGTCTGAATGTTTTGTAAATGTGAGAAATAGTTCTCACATGGATAGATAGAACCAAACATTGTCAGTACAGCAATACTCACACATCGCAATGTGAGGTATTTGATGGGAAGTGTGTTCCAAGTTTTCACAACCAACTAGTCTTCAGGTTTATTTTTTTTCCATTTCTCCCAACTTATGTTGCCTCGCCAACAATGCTTGCTGATAGAGGCGTGTCTTTTATTCTTTTGATGATCTTGTCTTTATATGAGAAGTTGCCAAAAAATTTCATTTGCAACATCTAGCATGACTATTTTGGCAAAATCCCCATCTGTGAATGACTTTCTGTTTCTCACAACTGCCAAAAAAACAGTAAAGCTATCTGAATTCGAGTCACCTTGTTGTGTCCGAACACGGAGTTGCTTGTGACGAGCTTGGACTCTGGACAGTAGCTCTTGACATGCTTTCTTCCTGCTGTTCCCCGCAGGATATTTTGACGTAAGCTTCCCAAATCTTACACGCCACAGTATGGTGTGTGTCGAAGTAGTTTTTTATATTTGAGGATTTCATCATTGCAATTTTGTCATTACATATTAGACATAACAGAACATTCTTCCACAAAAGTGAATTTCTCTGGCTGTTCTTGGTGAGAACTGCAGTACTCCTCATCTTTTTTTTCTTTTTGGGTATCTTTTTCAAAAGCGTTTCCACAATGAATTTCTACTATAGGTTCCCCACACCTGCTCTGGTGATCCATCCATTGCATCCAGATTTTTGGGTTCCCAAACACAGGTGATTATGGTAAAAGCCCCATCACATACATAAACAGAAGTCTGTCTGTCAGGAGGTTATTCTGGATTCTGGAATGACAGATAATACAGTATATGCTATTTTCAACTCAAATAGATATATTCTTTGGAGCCCTGACATTGCTGGCAACCGACTATCTGCAGCCCGATGGTGAACAGGGTATTGCCCAACCTATAACCCAGTCCCAAGCCCGGATAAATGCACAGACCCAAACATATATGAGCATTCATCAAACGAATTCCATAACAGATAGGTCCTGGCCTAGGCTAAAAATGCCCACCCCCGGCACTGTTAATCTGCAAGGCGTCGGTAGAAATTCAGATAATGTAGGTTGAAGGTAAAAGAGAGCAGGAAAGCGGCTTCGTTGGCAGAAGAAGAAGAGGAATGCACAGACCCCACAGCTGTGTGTAGGGACTTTGAATGTTGGGACTATGACAGGAAACGCTAAGGAGTTAGTTGACATGATGATTAGGAGTAAGGTTGATGTATTGTGCATCCAAGAGAGCAAGTGGAAAGGGAGTAAGGCTAGAAACTTGGGAGCAGGGTTTAAATTATTTTACCATGGAGTAGATGGGAAGAGAAATGGAGTAGGGGTTGTTTTAAAAGAAGAGCTGGCTAACAATGTCTTGGAGGTGAAAAGACTATCAGATCACGTGATGAGGATGACATTTTAAATTGAGGGTATGAGGGAAGGATGTGCAGCAAGTAAAGGTCATTAAGGATAGCGATGGAAATATGTTGACTGATGCCAGTAGTGTGCTGAGTAGATGGAAAGAGTACTAAGTTAATGAATGAAGAAAATGGGAGAGAATGTAGAGTAGAAGAGGCAAGCGTGAATGACCGGGAAGTGGCATTGATTAGTAAGGGAGAAGGTAGAAAGTCACTGAACAGAATAAAAAATGGAAAGACAGTTGGTTCCGATGATATACCACAAGAGGTATGGAAGCAATTTGGTGAGGTGGCTATGGAGTTTTTGACCAACTTATTCAATAGAACAGTGCCGGGAGAAAAGAGGCCAGAAAATGGAGGAAAAGTGTGCTAGTCCCCATTTTTAAGAACAAAGGCGATGTTCAGAACTGTGGAAACTACAGAGGAGTAAAGATGATGAGCCAGACAGTGAAGTTATGGGAAAGAGTAGTCAAGGTTAGACTCAGAACAGAAGTAAGTATCTGTGAGCAACAGTATGAGTTCATGCCTAGAAAGAGTTCCCCAGATGCCCATGACAGAGTACCAAAAGAGGAACTGTGGTACTGTATCCGCGAGTCTGGTGTGCCGGAGAAATATGTTAGAATAGTACAGGACATGTATGAGGGTAGCAGAACAGTGGTGAGATGTGCCGTTGGATAGCTATGTAGGCGAATGTGACGTGTTACGTGCCGTTCCAATCACTCGATTACATTGGACACCATTATGTCCAGCGCTGATTTCTCGGATTTATCTTTATCTGATGAAGAAATAGCAGTAATCGTAGTGGGCACCGGACTGACTTGGATGGGGATCTCTGTGCCTTCCTCTGGGAAATCAAGTGAAATGGGGTTTTCAACCATTGTTTGAGTTTGGTTGCACAAAAATGTCAGGGGTGTGGTCATGCCACTGCCTGGCGCGTGTATGTTCCTGGCAGCAGGCTCCTCACGCACGCCTCTTTGATGTTAACTATGTAATGCATTTAAGTCTCGTCTGTCTTGTCATTAGTTGTCAGTTCTTTGCATGAGACATGGGCTTCTTGTATTGAGAATATGGGCTTCGTTGCCACGACTCAACATTCTCGTGCCTTGTAGTCAAGTCTCGTTTCGTCATGTACCATGTTTTTGCCTTGAAGTAATACGACCCTCATTTAATATATTTTGGACCTTGTTTTTTCACCACCTTTTTGTACTCGGTTGGAGCAGCTGCAGAGCCTTGGCCTCACAGTTCTGAGAACCGGGGTTCAAATCTTGGCCCCAGCTGTGTGGAGTTTGCCTGCCCTCCCCCGTGCCTGTGTGGGTTTTCTCTGCGCACTCCAGTTTCCTGCCATGTTTAAAAAAAAACATGCAATCATTGGAGACTCTAAATTGCGTCAAGATTTGATTGTGGCAGCAACTGGTGGCTGTCTCCATGTGCCCCATGATTGGTTGGCAACCAGTTCAGGGTGTATACTACCTCCTTTCTGATGATAGCTGGAATAGGCTCCTGGACTCCCACAAGCTTCATGACGATAAGTGGCTCAGAAAATGGATGGATGTTTCTCTACTGTCGCCTTTTTGGAAAGCCTTCTCATGTACTAGCCTCTGCCTGGACTAAACCTCCATTCTAAACCATATCCTTGCCTGGTGGTCTTATCCTTGCTTGTGACAATATTATAATTGATTGATTGATGTAGACACTCACTTTTCATGGGAATATATTCAAATATTGAAATTCTGGGAATAATTGATGGTTCCCTAATTGGATTTATGATTATACATACAGTATTCTGTATTGTATGATAGATGATGATGATGATGATGAGAATGATGACTGTAAATTTGTTTTAACAATGTTCTGCTGAGCTGGTTTTGATGCCATGTGCTGTCCTTGTTTATCAAAATTATTCTGAGCCAAAGGACACATGTTTGCTGCCCTTTCATCTTTCCTCTGTCCTTAGTGGATCACACATCTATCATGGCTGTTGTGAGTTCAATGAAAACGGTTTGGGGCCGTTGCTGTATTATTATTATTTTGTTTATTGTGAATTTTGTAATTGTTGTCATTAAATTAAGTACATGAATATTTAATTGATAACTGAATGACTGAACTATCTGGCTGAAAATTACATCTGGTGAAGAACAGTAAAATGTTAACAAACACGAATGACTTTAACATTACCAGAATAAGTTTGAACTTTTTTTCCTACCAGGGTCCTTCCTTCCCATTCAAGTTTGAAAGAATAAGTAGGAGCAAATCATACACAATCAAATGGAATTATTTGATTGAAATGAAAAGATTGAGTTTGTTGCATCCCTATAAATCTACATCAAAGTACAGTAAAACATCCATCCATTTTTTGAGCTGCTTATCCTCATGAGGGTCACAGGAGTCCTGTAACCTATCCCAGCTGTCATCGGGCAGGAAGAGGGGTACACACTGAACTGGTTGCCAGCCAATCGTGGGGCACATAGAGACAACCAAGCATTTGCATTCACAATCACACATAAGGGAAATTTAGAATTTCCAATTAATGTATGTTTTGGGATGTGGGAGGTAACCGGAGTGCCTGGAGAAAACCCACGCAGGCACAGGGATCAAGAAAACTCCACATAGTCGAGGCTGGGATTTGAACCTGGTCCTCAGAACTGTGAGGTCAACACTCTACAGGTGCACTATTGTGCCGCCCAGTAAAAAAGAATTAACCATGAATATATATATATTGTTTATTTTTAATGAGGACATGATTAGTTATTAAATAATGGAATAATTATAAAAAAAAATCCAAACTTTGTGATTTTTTTTTTTCCAGCATGAACTCAGCTGATTTTTTTTCAGCAAGATGTTTACAACGCTATGTTGATGAAGCACTCCTGTGACCCTTGGGAAGATAAGCGGATCAGAAAATGGATGGATGGATGTTCTAACAATAGACTAGTAGTTACAGTGGAGAAAATAAGTATTTGAATACCCTGCTATATTGCAGGTTCTCACACTTAGAAGTCATGGAGGAGTCTGAAATTTTCATTGCAGGTGCATGTCCACTGTGAGAGAGATAATCTAAAAGGAAAAGTCCAGAAATCACTATGTATGATTCCAACAGTCCAAACACACCAGAGACAAAATTGTACAACTCCACATGACTGGAAAGGGTGAAAGAGAAATTGCCAAGCAGTTTGGTGAAAAAAGGTCCACTGTTGCAGCAATCATTAGAAAATGTAAGACGCGAAACATGACAGTCAATCTCAATTGGAGTGGAGCCTCATGCAAGATATCACATTGTGGGGTCTCAATGATCCTTAGAAAGGTGAGGAATCAGCCCAGGACTACACGACAGGACTTGGTCAATGATGTGAAAAGAGCTGGGAACACCGTTTCCAAGGTGACTCTTGGTAAAACAAAGCAAAGCAAATTTATTTGTATAGCGCATTTCATACACGAGGTAACACAATGTGCTTTTCATGATTAAAAGCATTTGAAAACAAAGAGATAAAACATTTAAAATGGGATAAAAACAATAAAAATGACAAACACAATATTTAAAAAAGACAATTACAACCGCATATAGTGCAAGTAATATGAGCAAAAACTGAATATGTTGTAAAAAGCATGAGAAAAAAAGAAGAGTTTTCAACCTGGATTTAAAAACATTCACACTTGGGGCTGACCTCACCTCTGTTGGCAACTTATTCCATTTGTGAGCAGCATAATACCTCAATGCTGCACCATGTTTTCTATGGACTCTGCGCACCACGATTTGACCTGAGTCAGTCAATCTCAGAGCTCTACTGAGTTTGTATTCTGGAAGCATTTCTTTCATGTATTCAGGACCTAAATCATTTAGTGATTTATAGACCAGTAGCAGAACTTTAAAATCTTTTCTAAGTGGTAATACACTAAGAGTCATGGTTTCAAATCATGCATGGCACAGAAGGTTCCCCTGCTTAAACCAGCACATGTCAAGGCCCGTCTTAAGTTTGCCAATGACCATTTGGATGATACAGAGGAGTCATGGGAGAATGTTTTGTGGTCAGATGAGACCAAAATAGAACTATTTAGTCGTAATTTTACTTACCGTGTATGGAGGGAGACCAATGATGAGTTCCATCCCAAAAACACCATCCCTACTGTGAAGCATGGGGGTGGTAGCATCATGTTTTGGGGGTGTTTTTCTGCACATGGGACAAGACGACTACACTGTATTAAGGAGAGGATGACCCCGGCCAGGTATTGTGAGATTTTGGGGAACAACCTCTTTCCCTCAGTCAGAGCATTGAAGATGGGTCGTGGCTGGGTCTTTCAACATGACAATGACCCGAAGCACACAGTCAGGAAAACCAAGGAGTGGCTCTGTAAGAAGCATATTAAGGTTGTGGCATGGCCAAGCCAGTCTCTCGACATAAACCCAACAGAAAATCTTTGGAGGGAGCTGAAACTCCGTGTTTCTCAGTGACAGCCCAGAAACCTGACTTTTCCTAAAAGATCTATGTGGAGGAGTGGGCCAAATAAATTGAATGCAAAAGAAACAACCATCCTAGAACAAGAAAGGAGTAAATCATTTGAGAAACATGTCTCACAGGCACCGGAGTCTAAATCCACTCACTTCATTCTCAATTAAAACAACGTGTAGAACACACATAAAACAATTACAATATATCTACTACACAGATGGACAGCAAATCAAAGCAATGCTGAATTAGTATAATCACCCTGGAATATTTTCCCTGATATAATCATCTTGAAGCCAGACCTGAACCAGCTGTAAAAGAAAGCATAGATGAATGGATTAAGCATTGAGTTGGACAGTGTCAGCCAGTTAAGCATTTCTATGACTGGAACCGGCACGAAAACGTCGCTAAAAGGCAGAAAAGTTATACAAAGAAAGAAAGGAGTCCAACAAATCAGAAACACTCCAAGTACGCTTGCTACAGTTTTAGTGGCTTTTCTCTCAATCTTACTGACAGTCACTCCGGGCTTTGTTGAGACGTGAATGCTGTGCGCGTGTCTCAACGCGACAAGCAAAATCTTCAGATAGATACAGAGTATTATGACGACCGGTAAGTAAAAAGATAAAATAGGCCCAATAGTGTTTTCCATGAGAAGATCAATTAAACACCTTTCTTCACAATCTTCACTCTGTAATCCTGCAATCATGACACCAATTGCAATCAGAGCCGAAACGCCCCAGTTGATCAATATCATGATCACAACAACACAGTGATTCATTTTAGCCCTGTATGTCAGAGGCTGACACACTGCATAATATCTGTCAATGGAAATGCAGCAGAGGTTTAAAATAGAGCATGTGGAGAGCGATATGTCAAAACTGCCTCGTATTTTGCAGAACAGATCCTCGTGATAGATACAGGAGCTCAGTGAGAAAGCCATGCTGAGGGGAAAGACTATGAGACCCACAAGCACATCAGCCACAGCCAGCGAGAGAATGAGGTAGTTGGTCGGATTTTGGAGCTGTTTGAAGTAAAGGATGGTTATTATTACAAGAAAGTTGCCACATATTGTGACCACAGACAATAATGCGAGAAATATGTACAAAGAAACACACGTGAAAGAAGGGCTATTTGTCAGTACATAAGATAAATTATCTATTTGATAACAAGGATGGATGTCACTGATAGCTACAGTCTTGTTGGCATTCGCCATGTTTCTGCAAAAAAAAAAAATAATAATCGTAATTTCATTCAATGTTATTTAAAAAAAATCAAAAACAGCAAAAACAAAGTATTCCATCTAGTTATACAAATCTCACCTGCTACTTAGGACACGATGCAGTGATCCGTAGTGGCCTCTGACTTCTTCGTATTTTAAAACCTCATTAAATCTCCAGCTGACCAATTGGCTGCGAGGACTAATACATTTTTCATGAGACAACCGTACAACCCTAACCGTAAAGAGTAATGGACAAACTTGTTACGACTATATTAATTCAAATGGTTTCATTCAGATACAGACAAATGTGAACTCCTAATTTCATCCTGATAGTTCAGTGGAATCTTAGTTATTTAAAATAAAATATCATATTTAGGTTGTGCAAACTGAGTCAGACTTTTATTGCCTCTCTTGTAAATGTACAATGCAACAGTGGATTAGGATTGTGTTCCCCTGTTGTATGAATGACAAATAATGACTCTCAATGATAAAATAAAAATCAAGAAAACATCTTGATGGCGGCACAGTGGATCAGTTGGTAAAGCGTTGGCCTCACAGTTCTGAGGTCAATCCCAGACCCGCCTGTGTGGAGTTTGCCTGTTCTCCCCGTGCCTGCCTCAGTTTCCTCCGGGCACTCCGGTTTCCACCCACATTCCAAAAACATGCAACATTAATTGGACACTCGAAATTGGGCCTAGGTGTGATTGTAAGTGTGTCTTTTTGTCTCAATGTGCCCTGCGATTGGCTGTCAACCAGTTCAGGGTGTAGCACGGCTCCTGCCCGTTGACAGCCGGGATAGGCTCCAACACTCACCGCGACCTTTGTGAGGATAAGCGGCGAAGAAAATGGATGGATGAAAACACCTTGAATCATAATTAGAACAATAATTTTAAATTTTGGAAGATTTTACCAAGGATCTCTGTGTATGTGTGTGTAGCAAGGGATGTGTATCAGTTAAGGAAAACCATAGTACTGAGGTTATGGATGATAATAATAAGGACCCTCTAAAGTTGCGATGATGAGTTTAAGCGAGTTTGTGGTCACCGTCTCTAAAGTGGAAGACTAAAAGCCATTTAGTGTGGAAACAAATCCCTCAACTACTGTCCATATGCACATACTGTACGTAAACCGTAAGAGAAATTCAACATTCTTTTGTAGGTTCAAAAGTCCTAAAAGATCCTTATCTGGTCTTTTTTTTTTTGGGGGGGGGGGGGGGCGATTTTTGAATTACCTTTTGAGAGCTCGGAAGCTTTTTTTGGGTGTTCATAGTATGTGTTTGTCAACAACATCTTGCCAGCAGGAGGTGGCTGACTGGACTTCTTTTTATAGAGTTGTTGTAGCATAGTAGAGTGAGTCCCAGTGTTCCGTGGTAAGTTTTAGTGGTGTGAGATATCATCAAGTGTACTGCAGTGGCTTCCTATATAATGTAAAATTGAAATTAAAATCATTGGTGGCTCGCATCTTTGCCCCGCAGTCGAAAGGTTTTGTTTTTGATTCTTGGCTCAGGGCCTCCTGTGTGGCGTTTCCATTTTCTCCCCGTAATTGCTTGGGCTTCCTCCGATGTTACAAAAACATACATGTCAGCTTTATTGTCGGTTCTAAACCGCGTGTGAATGTGCTGTTAATGGTTGTTTGTCTTTATTGTAGGTATATGTACCTTGCAGTTGACTGCTGACTAGTCCGGGGGTATAAACCACTTTTTAAACTAAATCAACCTTAATGAGAAAAAGCGATACAGAGAATGGCTGCATCAGACAATAAATCAGAACTGGGCACTTGGAAATCAGCCCATTGGGAATTTGGAGCTGGACCGAAATTAGGTGGGATAGGCTCCTGCACTCCCGCGGCCCTTGTGAGGATAAGCAACTTGAAAAGTAGATGGATGGATAGTTCCATTGCTTGTGAAAACTGTTGAATAGGCAACATTTTTCAGATCCTTAATATATATCAATTGCACCTTAAGTAATCCACCATTATGGCTATTTGATACAAGTTATGGTTGTAGCATCTAAAAATGATTTCTGTGGTACATTTTACAAACAAAGCACGAAGTGGCCTGTAGGATTCTCAATGTTTAGATTGTCATTTACATTACATGTGGTTTAACAATGATAAAGAGTAACGAATGAATGACTTCATTTAAAATCCGACCGTACCATGCTATTGCACACTACCTAAAGTATTTCAGTATTTCTGTTATTTTGTATGTTGGCATGCTATGTTATGCCTGAAAATGCATCCCAACTTTAATCTTTCTATCAAAAATCACATCAAAGTTGTCACCAATTACAATATAATCAGGTCTCCAATTAGATGTGATGAAACAACCCCCAATTAAAGGTGTGAATTACGTGTGGTGTGGCTGTCAGTCCCTTGGGTGGCTTTGTGATGAAAACACCTGTACATACACACTTGGACAAAGACAATCACACCAGCATCTCACTTCTTCCACCTGGGGCTTCATTGTTTTTTGTTTTCCTGAACTAATAGAGCAGAACTGACACACAGCCACTTAATGATCCAAACAATGACTTGAGCAAATTTAGAATAAACATTTCCATTTTGAGAGGAGCCCTCTCAACAATCTTTAGTATTTATTGTTTACTCACTTACTATCAGGGTGTTTAGTTGTTTATCACCTGTCATGAAAAACACAAAACCTAATCTAAAAGCCCGTGCCCACACTGGTGGCAGTTGTGATTCTATGTAAATTCCCAGAGCTTGAAAGTTTTCACTTTGTACATGCATAGGCTGTCTATATGCCACTAAAATAAAACCGTTGGGATCAACAGCAAAGAACTCCTGCGGTACATTTTATTAAAGAATTGAATTCAAAGGGCAGATTGCATTGTTTTTACACCGTCATCATAGGATTGGGAGTTAAATTCAATGAATGCCTCAGTGAATCTCCACCGTGAAGGAGATTGCATTATAATTGATTGACTACAGAGTTGATAAATAATTCTTGCTTTTGATTGACGTCATGTGTTTAATACTTTAGGATTCGTTTGCAGCAGTGTAGGATTGTAGAATTGTTTCATATTGAGTGTACATTTCCGGTAGTAGTTCACATTCGCTGGTCCCAGCAGTTGATGGACAATTTGTTGACAATGTCCATTTTCCCCATGGTTCAGTTTAAGTTTCCCCCTTGAAAAAATGTCTGCCAAAACTCATAGCAGACAAGGTGGATGTATGCTATTCAATTCTTGAGTGCCTCTCTGCGTGTGCTGTGCAACCTAAAAATATACAATATGAATGTAAATAGGGAAATACTGTATGAATTTTCCCTTGAGAGATACTAATGAGTAAGATAAAGATATTTTCTTTCATGAGGAATGGAGAAATGGTGCTATTGGCTGGCAACCAGTTCAGGGTGTACCCTGCCTCCTGCCCGTTGATAGGTGGGGTAGGCTCCAACACTCCCGCGACCCTTGTGAGGATAAGCGGCTCAGAAAAAGGATTGGGACATGGATAGAGAAATGCTCAACGAAAGGGAGGAAGTGAGAGTCTCCTTAATTGTTTTGTGGTCTGTGAGTGGCCTTAAACACAATAAACAAGGAAACTCTCAGTTCAAATTTGAATACAGATGACATGAGCACTAAATGATTGTAATTATTTCTGTGTTGAGCAACAGAACCTGTCAGACTGGTGTGTCTCAAACTCTCATTCCAGGAAATGAAGTTGATGGATAGCTACTTCGCACATTTCTTCGGACATTTCGTAAAATAAGTTGGTTTCATCAATGAAAACCAGACAAAAGGTAAATATTTTTGTTCTTTTTCATGTTAGCGCAAGGCTAGCAATGTCTGGGTCTTTACCCTTATCCATTACTGTCGTCTCATCCTGTCTCGTCTTATTCGCTATGTACCTTACTCACAGTGTCTAGCACTACTTTGTACTGTTGATACTGTAGACCTCAACTCCTATGTAAGGTTAAAGTAATCTTAATACTGTTTTATTTTGTAGTTATTCTGTTTTTTCCTCTGTTCTCTGTTTCTCTGTCTTCTTTCGAACCTTGTTCTGTCTGACAGCATTCCCAATTCTTTATTGCCCTGTTTGAGCATTTCCTTAAACATTTTGAATCAACAAAATCAATTTTCTACTCTACCTATGCTACAAATACAAATAAACAACTAACGTCTGTGAAATAGTGTTTAGCATGTCTGCCTCACAGTTCTGAGGTCTGGGGTTTGAATCCTGGCACTCGCCATCATCTTCTTGGGTTTTCTCCAGGTACTCCGATTTTCTCCTGCAATGAAATAAACTGCTGGGTGATTGCGGACTAAACTGTTCATAATGTGTGCATGTAAACAGATCTGAATGCTGATCTGTTAACAAGGTGCAACTAGAAAAAAATTCAGCACACATAAAGGACAAATTGCGCTGCTCATTAGCAGCTTTTAGAAACAAAGCAGTGAAAAATAAGAGGCAGCAGGGAGTGATTTCACATTCATGTAAACATTTTGAAATGCCAACAAAAAATATTATGACCCATTTTCCTTTCAGCAAATCAATAGTGGATCTGAACGATCTAACAACTGACTTTGCGGAAGTCATAGCAAGGAATTATGCATTGTCAATTATGACACAATTCGTTTAAACCATATATTTCCGTGCATGTTGGTGCAGGCCTTTCCCAAAGAACTTTCCCAGGTGTTGGAAATTAAAAATAATAAATGTGACAGAGATCCAGAGTAGTAAATGTTTCAAGGCATGTTTTTCATGTTTTAAAGGCATGATGGAGATCCATCTACTTCTTGTACCTAGAATGCAGGAGGGAAAAGCACCAGGAACATCTTTTACCAAAAACCACACACAGTCCACACTGATGTGGGCTACACACACACTAAATTTGAGCATTTTCCCTCGCTGACGATCTGAGCCAGCCAATTGAATGTCTCTTAAAGATTATCTGGAAGTAGAATCAGAATCAGATTTATTGGCCAAGTGTGTAAAAACACACAAGGTACTGGAGCAATTTGTCTGAAGTTTAAGTTACGAAGAATGGGCACATATCCGTCATACTTTTGGGGTGAGTTAAAAATCAAACAAAGTATAGTTTTTATGAGTTTGCTGGTTTCCTTAAAAACATTTTTGAATGAATGATTTATTGTCCGTACCTCAACAATATGTGTGTTTGCTTCGTTCATTGACAGTACTATTTCCCTCACCGAAAAGACAAAAAAAAAAAAAAAACACACTTGAATCTACTCTCATTTGAATTACAGCACATCATAATTAATTAGGATTACATTTTCTGTACTGGTAAATTTCATTTTATTAAATTATGATTTTAATTTTTCTCTACAGTGGGGATGATATTACCAAAGGCAGTCAGATTCATCATTCTACCCCTTCTGGCTGCATGCATCTTGTGGGAGAATACGGGCTACTCTCAGTCAACAGAATTGGTATTCCAAGTAAGCATTTACAACAATGTAACAAAAAAATAAGGAATTATTCTTAATTCACAAATGGCCTATGCTCATGGAATGAGGATTTCAGAATGATGGAGAAGCTTGTGGTTGTTACTCCCACCCATCCTTTATTTTTATTTTTCATACTTTTTTAGTGAAGAGAAAAGCATTAGCCATGCATTCATTGCATTCAAAATTGTTTACTTTTCGCTACAAAACAGCACTATTTGGACATGTTTTTGAATAGCTCATGAAAGTGTTGTGACCTATTGATTCATGTTGTTTTCTGCCATTGTTACTATATCAAACTCGAAACAACTTCAAATTGGCAATTTATGTGACTTAAGCACCTTTTCATATTTTTCAGGATGTGACATATCGAACATTTTTCCAGAATCATGTCAGAGAGAAAAGAAATGGTGAGGCACATTTTAATGAACTGGGTGTGGTAGTGGAGCATTTACCAATTAATGTGGTGCCAAAAACATGTCCTGAAACTGAAACTTTTTTTTCGTTTTCATAATTTGTGACCGATTTCACTTCATGCCCACAGAAAATTGTTTTGCAGCAAATTGTTCTACAATATCAGTGGACAGTGTCTTCTCATTGGACACGCTAACAATAGACATCGAGCCAACAGGGTTCATTGATCTACTGAGGGATGCTGTGAAAAATTTCATCTTACCTTTCAAGATCACAGATGATTTAATGGTGGCAAGCTTAAATTTGACTACAGGTGAGAGTTTTGGTCTTACATTGATAAACGTTAAGATTTTAGTTAACTTATTAGTGAATGCTGTCACGTCCATTCTTCAGCCTGCTACCAAAACTCTACTGGAGGATATCAGTGTTATTGTGAGGATCAGTTCTTATGGTCAAAGGACATTTGTAACACAATTGGTGCATGCAGCAATGCCAGCACACAAACCTGCAACTGCATTAATGGACTTCCACCTGGACATTTCTGTGAACCAAGTAAGTGTAACTCTTAGTAAAACCTCCAATTCCAATGAAGCTGGGATGTTGCTTAAAATGTAATTAAAACAGAACCTTTTCAAATTAGATTCAATTGAACACATGACCAAGACAAACTGATGAACGTGATTGTTTTCTTGTTTTGCAAATATTCTCATTTTGAATTTGATGCCTGCAACGTGTGGCAAAATAGCTGGGATGGGATGGGAGGGGGGTGTGTTGAGGGGTGCTGGAAATAACACCCAGGCACATGTTGAACAGGTTAATTGGAAACAGGTGAGTGTCATGATTAGGTCTAAAATGAGAATTCTCCAAAGGCTCAGTCGTGCAAAAGCAAGGACAGGGTGAGTTTCGTGACCTTTTTAACAACTGCATGAGTAAATAGTCCAGCTGTAAAGAATATTTCACAATATAGTTTCAGCATTTATGGTCCATAAAATCACCAAAGGTTTCAGGGACTGAGGAGAAATCTCTCCACATTAGCATCCATCCATTTTCTTAGCCACTTATCCTCGCAAGGGTTGTAGGAGTGCTGGAGTCAATCTCAACTGTCAACAGGCATGATGCAGGGTACACCTTCAACTGTTTGCCAGGCAATCGCAGGGCACATATAGACAGACAACAGTTGCACTCACAATCACACCTGGGGCCAATTTAGAGTGTCCAATTATCGTTGCATATTTTTGGGAGGAAACCGGTGTGCCCAAAGAAAAAACCCACACAAGCACGGGGAAAACATGCAATTTCCACAAAGGTGTGCCCGGAATTGTACACAGGTCCTCAGACATGTGACGCTTTAGACATGCGCCACCGCTGCACATAAGCAGCAAGGCTGAAAAATAATTTAATTCCTGTGACTTTTGATGCCTCAGAGAGTCACTGTATTTAATACCGTCATCATTATGTAAAGGATATTGCCACATGGGGTCACGAACATTTCAGAAAAGATTGCCATTTAACACAGTTCATCACTGCATTTACAAATGCCAGTTAAAGCTCTACCAACAAAAGCAAAAGCCATATATTAACAACACCGACCACTTCTCTGTGCCTGAGTATATCTGAGATGGACTGGTGCAAAGTGGAAAAAGTGTGCTGTTCTCTTACATGTTCACATTTTAAATTGTTCTGGGAAATCATGGACTTCGTGCCCTCCAATGAAATAGGAAAGGTATGAGACTGGCCATCCCTGTGTGATGCGTAATGATGCGCAAAATACAATGGAGACCCTGGACTGCTGGGAAACTAAAATTGTACACCAAAAGTAAGAATGGGAAAGAATTTCACCTACAAAGTGTCAACAATTAGTGTCCCCAGTTCCCAAATGCTTATTGAGTGTTGTTAAAAGGAAAGGTGATGTAACATGGTGGTAAACATGTCCCGGTGTTTGGGAAATGTCTTGCATGCATCAAATTCGCAATGAGTAAATATTTGTATAAAACAAAGTTTCTCAGTTTGACCCTTAAATATATTGTCTTTGAAGTGTATTCAATTGATTGTACGTTAGGTTGAAAAGGATTTGACACGCATTGTATCGTTGTTTGTTTAACAGTGTCCCAACTTCAGTGGAATTGGGGTTTGTAAAAATGTTTCATCACTAGACGCAAAAGTCAGAACAGCCTCATTTTAGCCATTGATATTTTATAAAAATATACTGTAGGTGTTTCAAAAGATCCATGAGACATTGTATTGTGTTACATCTAAACACCCATTCTTATTCTTAGGGAAATCAGTGGTTAAATGGGTGTTTGTGACTTAAAGAAAAAACACACGTCATATTTATTTAGCTGTACATGATAAATATGATCTTTGAAAAAAATATCATCAATCTGTGGCCCCATCTTCTGTCTCTAATCTAGTTTTAAAAAACCTCTTGCGGCCAAGGAAAAACAACCAATCAGTGACAGTGTGTCAATCAATTGTTGCACTTATTGCAAGCACACCCACATAATGTATTTATCATTTATTACTGTTGGAAATGTTTTATTTGAAAATTGCAAATAACTCCTTTAAGTGGCTAAGTGAGTATGTGCACTTTGGTAAAACACTAAACAATGAATAGACACCATCATGGATGTTGGTGTATTTTACCACCAATAGTCTACCTTGTGAGCTGACATCAAAATTAAATAAAGTAGTTTATCCACCCCCTTCCATTCTGTAAATATTAAAAAAAAGAAAAGGAACAACGAAAACTATGTTTCATGGAAGAACCCAATAAAATGGCGGAAGTCACTGCAATTATTTGAAAAATTCCAAAAATAATCAACAAAAAATAGTAATGGAGCTTGGGTCCGCGTTTCTAATGATGGAACTAGTATCAAATAATGGATGTCTGCGTAATGGCGTGGTGAACTTGCAGTGTACTTCCCTTTCATGGGACTTGTGAGCTTTGTCACAAACAACTGTGGCACAGAAAAAAACAATAGCAAAAGAAACTCATCTAGTTCCTACGAGGAGAGACTTCTATGGTTTTCTGGCTATTTGTATTTTTCACCTAAGAAAGCCTCAACATCACCATTAGCTAGCTGGATAACACCTTTATTATTGAAGAAACTTAGACTAGGGTTTGAATGCAGTGATTTTTGTAGTCGATTTTAATGTTTTGAAAGTTTGGTTTAAGTCGATGAAGTGATGAAAGTTAGAGATATTTTTTTGCACCACTAACCGCTTTCATGTAAACAGATATTTCAACAGAAAGGCAAAGAAACAAATTATTAAAAATAAAAATCCCCATTCTTGCTGCATCTACAGTTTCAGTTATTCAACAATCCATGTTCTCCAGCATCACATTTTCCATTTCATAACGTGGCACACATTTTCAAAGGGAGAACCATCTGGACTGCAGTCAGACCAGTATAGTACCCACACTCTTTTACTCAGAAGCCATGCTGCTATAACGTGCAGAAGGTGGTTAGCATTGTCTTGTTGGAATAACCAGGGGTGTCCATGAGAAGGATGTTTATTAGATGGCAGCGTATGTCTCTCCAAAATATGTATATACCTTTCAGCATTAAAGGGGCCTTTACAGATGTGTAAGTTACCCATGCTGTTGGCACTAATATAGTTCCATACAATCACAAATGCTGGCTGTTGAACTTTGCATCCATAACAGTCTGGATGGTTCTTTTCCTCTTTGGCTGGGAGGACACGGCATCCACAAGTTCCAAAAAATAGTTTAAAATGTGGACTTGCTGAACCAAAGAACACTTTTCCACTTTGCATCAATCCTTCTTAGATGAGCTAAGGCACAGAGAAAATTGTGGCGCTTCTAGTTGTTGTTGATAAATGGCTTTTATTTTGCACAGTAGAGTTTTAAAGTGCACTCACAAATGTGGTGCTAAATTGTATTTACTGACATTGGTTTTCTGAAGTGTTCCTGGGCCCATGTGGTGATATCCTTTACACATTGATGTAATTTTTTTGATGCAGTGCCGCCTGAGGGATTCAAGGTGCAGCGTGCATCCTCCTCTCTAATAACCACTGTCCTATGTCCTCCCTCACAATATACATCCACCTTTTCTTTGGTCTTCCGCTTGCTCTTTTGCCTGGCAGCTCCATCCTCAGCATCCTTCTACAAATATACTCACTCTCTCGCCTCTGAACATGTCCAAACCATCGAAGTCTGCTCTCTCTAACCTTGTTTCCAAAACATCTAACTTTAGCTGACCCTCTAATGAGCTCATTTAAAAACTGTCTTCAGCCTGTTCACTCCAAGCGAGAACCTCAGCATCTTCATTTCTGCAACCTCAAGTTCTGCTTCCTGTTGTTTCTTCAGTCACCGTCTCTAATCCGTACATCATGGCTGGCCTCACCACTTTTTTATAAAGTTTGCCTTTCATCCTTGCGGGTACTCTTCTGACACATAGAACACCAGACACCTTCCGCCAACTGTTCCAACCTGCTTGGACCCGTTTCTTCACTTCCTTACCACACTCACCATTGCTCTGGATTGTTGACCCTAAATATTTGAAGTCGTCCACCCTCACTATCTCTTCTCCCTGTAGCCTCACTCTTCCCCCTCCACCTCTCTCATTCATGGACATATATTCTGTTTTACTTCGGCTAATCTTCATTCCTCTCCTTTCAAGTACATGTCTCCATCTTTCAAATTGTTCCTCTGGCTGTTCCCTGCTTTCACTGCAGATCACAATATCATCTGCGAACATCATGGTGCAAGGGGATTCCAGTCTTATCTCATCTGTCAGCCTATCCATTACTACCACAAACAGGAAGAGGCTCAGCGCGGAACCCTGATGCAGTCCCACCTCCACCTTAAATTTTTCTGACACACCTATGGCACATCTCACCGTTGCTCTGCTGACCTCATACATGTCCTTAACTATTCTAAAATATTTCTCTGCCACACCAGGCTTGGGCATGCAGTACCACATTTCCTCTCTTGGTACTCTCTCATAGGCTTTCTCGAGGTCTACAAAGACACAATGTAGCTCCTTCTGACCTTCTCTGTACTTTTCCATGAGCATCCTCAAGGCAAAGAATGCATCTGTGGTCCTCTTTCCAGGCATGAAACCTTACTGTTGCTTGGACATACTTACTTCTGTCCCGAGTCTAGCCTCTACTACTCTTTACCATAACTTCATTGTGTGGCTCATCATCTTTATTCCTCTATAGTTTTCACAACTCTCAACATCACGTTTGTTCTTAAAAATGGGCACTAGCACACTTTTCCTCCCTTCTTCTGGCATCTTCTCTCCCATGAGTATTATATTGAATAAGTTGGTCAAAAAACTCCACAGCCACCTCTCCAAATAGTTTGCATACCTCCACTGGTATGTCATTAGGACCAACTATCTTTCCATTTTTCATTCTGTTCAGTGCCTAACTTCCCCCTTACTAATCATTTGCCACTTCCTGGTCATTCATGCTTGCATCTTCTCCTCTACCTTCCCTCCCATTTTCTTCATTCATTAACTTCTCAAAGTACTCTTTCCATCGACTTAGCACACTACTGGCACCATTCAACATATTTCCATCGCTATCCTTAATGACCTTTACTTGCTGCACATCCTTCCCATCTCTATCCCTCTGTCTGGCCAACCTGTAGAACTCCTTTTCTCCTTCTTTCGTATCCAACCTGGAGTACAGTACATGTCATCATATGTCTCTTGTTTAGCCTCCGCCACCTCTACCTTTGCTCGACGGCGCATCTCAATGTATTCCTTACCTCCTCAGTCCTAACCGTGTCCCACTTCTTCTTCGCAAATCTATTTCCTTGGACGACTTTCTGAAATTTGGGGTCCCACCACCAAGTCTCCTTCGCCCCTGTCCTACCAGAAGACACCCCAAGTCCTGCCTGCCTCTCTGAATACTTTGGCAGTAGTATTCCAGTCTTCTAGGAGCTCTTCCTGACCATCTGGAGCCTGTCTCACCTCTTTTCGAAAGACAACAAAACAAAACACAACATTTTTTCTTTCTACACCACCAAAATTGTACAACTCCACATGGCTGGGAAGGGCTACGAAGAAATTGCCGAGCATCTTGGTGAATAAAGGTCCATTGTTGGAGCAATCATTAGAAAATGGAAGAAGCAAAACATGACGGTCAATCTCAATCGGAGTGGAGCCCCATGCAAGATATCACCTCAAGGGGTCTCAATGATCCTGAGAAAGGAATCAGCCCAGGACTACATGACCGGATTTGGTCAATGACCTTAAAAGAGTCGGGACCACCGTTTCCAAGGTGACTGTTGGTAATACACTAAGACGTCATGGTTTGAAATCATGCATGGCACGGAAGGTGTCCCTGCTTAAACCAGCACATGTCAAGGTCCGTCTTAAGTTTGCCAATGACCATTTGGATAATACAGAGGAGTCATGGGAAAACGTTTTGTGGTCGGCTGAGATCAAAATGGAACTTTTGGGTTATAATTCCACTCACCATGTTTGGAGGAAGACAAATGATGAGTTCTATCCCATGAACACCATCCCTACTGTGAAGCATGGGAGTGGTAGCATTATGCTTTGGGGGTGTTTTTCTGCACATGGGGCAGGACGACTGCACTGTATTAAGGAGAGGATGACCACGGCCATGTATTGTGAGATTTTGGGGAAACACCTCATTTCCTTAGTCAGAGCATTGAAGATGGGTTGTGGCTGGGTCTTTCAACATCAGAATGTCCCGAAGCACACACCCAGGAAAACCAAGGAGATGGCGCCGTAAGAAGCATATGAAGGTTCTGGCGTGGCCAAGCCAGTCTCCAGACCTAAACCCAATTGAAAATCTTTGGAGGGAGCTGAAACTCCGTGTTTCTCAGTGACAGCCCAGAAACCTGTCTGATCTCCAGAAGATCTGGGTGGAGGAGTGGGCCAAAATCCCTCCTGCAGTGTGTGCAAACCTGGTGACCTCTGTTGCAAAAGAAGGCTACTGTACAAAATATTAACATTAGCTTTCTCAGGCGTACAAATACTTATTTGCAGCTGTATCACACAAATAAATTGTTAAAAAAATCATACATTGTAATTTCTGGATTTTTCGTTTTAGATTATCTCTCTCACAGTGGACATGCACCTATGATGAAAATTTCAAACCCCTCCATAATTTCTAAGTGGGAGAACTGCAATATAGCAGGGTGTTGAAATACTTATTTTCTTCACTGTAAATATCTGGCCTTTGTAATGCATTCAGTTAAATATTGGTTGAACATGATTTGCAAATACTTGGATTTTGTTTTTGTTTAAAACTTAACAAATTCATAGGAATTGGGTTTGCAGTTTAAACCACTAACCACGTGTTCAGAATTCGCCTGGCATGATGAGATACACATTGGAACTGGTTCTCAATATTACATTACCCTTGTACATTCCTTTGGCTGCCAAGAAAAATAAATCTTCATTTCATACAAAACCACATTAAATGCCAGATCTATGTTGCAAATGAGTATCTGTTTTGAATTACCTTACCTGGATAAATAAAGATTGAATAACTAAAAAATTGCCTAACAACTACTGGATTTCTCAAATTCCTTACTTTTATGTAGCATTGAAAATACATTGAAAAGTCAAATCAAAATACTATTTGTATGAAATTGTAAATCATCAGAAATTTTGGAACATTATTAAGTCATTTTAGTTATTAGATGATTAAAAGTGTGACATTTTCAGTGACTTTGCTGTTGTATACTGTAAGACTGAGGTTTTAAACTTTCAGTTATTTTTAAAAATCTAGCTCTTTGTTTAACTCCCTTGGAACTGTCTCTGTGAGACCCCTTCAATATTCTTCCAATTTCCACCCTTTTTTTTTTTACCCTTATAATCTTATACCTTTTTCTTTCCACAAAGTTCACAAAATCCTCAAAACATTAGATCCTAGAAATCCTTCTCGTCTTGATTTGACACCGGACTTTGTGGCAGAGCCCATTACAATCCTTTTTCACCTGAAAGTAGAAAAAAATGACAATTACATACCTTACTTATGGAAATCAACTTTTATCCTCTCATGATTAAAAAGAGTTGACCATGGAATATTCACAAATGATGGGCCGAAATGTAACCCGTCTGTTTTGGCCAAAACCATCGGAGTTCTTGTTAGAGAGCAAGTAAGGATTATTTTCGCATCACTGGCTTTTTTTTTTTTTTGGGGGGGGGGCATGGTATCGTCATAGCAATATTAACTGTTAAATGACATTACTGTCACAGTGGACAAAACAACAACAATAACATCATGCATCTCTTTTTATCTATTGGTTAAAAGCATTTGAAGCAGTTGACTATGGTATCTGAAAAATCAGATTGCATCACTTTCAGTGCTCAGAGCACCCACTTTTTTGGGGGGGGGGGTTGAAATTAAGTCCTTAGTGTTGCAAATCATGCTGGGACCATAGACATAGCGTTTAAAGTGCATGTTTTGTGTCAATTGTTTCTTCACTCTTCCAGGACCCTCGTGAGGATAAGCGGCTCAGAAAATTAATGGATTTCTTCAGTTATTATTTCTTTTATTATTTGCTAAATATGCTATTCTGATTGCAAGGGTGTGATAATTTTAGTTTCAATGCAACACCGAACAACATCTTGAGTAATGACTTGCCTCGACTGGCTGTATGTGTGGTGCAGATATAATTTTGTAATTTTTAATTTAAAGATATAAAAATACAGTAGTTCCTTGCTGCCTTGTGAGTACCATCACATGGTAGCTTGCATGTACGCTGAATCACATGCTAACACTGGAGCAATGTGTCTTCAGGCACACTTCACTGGACCAGTCATGCAACATTAACAGATAATGGAACTTCTTGTACCAATAAATTACACTGTCCATTTTGGAGAAAATTTAAGACATGTAAGTGTGCCTACAGCGTCGATTATTTTGATTTGATTATTCGCGGGTGGGTGGGCAGGTTAAGGAACCCCCCGTGAATAACGAGAACACTGCATTTCAGTACCTTGGGTCTGACCATTTCTGAGGATGATACTGTGATTTATGGTTTTGGATCAACTCTTGCTCAGGTTGTTGAATGTTTGTAGCAGTCTTCTGTAGCTTTCCAGCTCATGAAGTCTCTTGAAATATTTTCTCAAGACTGGTTAAAAAAAAAAGTTATGTTGTTTTCTAACTGTAAAAAGCGGTGTCTACTCTTGAAAGCAATAAATTAGAAGTGGTCTAAATCTACAAATGCTGAGGTGTTTTAATTTATGACTCATTCACTTTCAACCCTCATATTGAAACCATTACAAACAAGCTGAGGCTAAAATTGGGTTTAAATCCTTTTGAACACTTAAATCCAAAAAGACTTTCCAAGACAAATCCACATTATGCACTTGTTTTGCTTAATGTTTTAAACTTTTTTTTTAAACTTTAAAGCTAATACAGTCGTGATCAGAACCTCCTAAAGTTATCTTTAACGTTTGATTAAATTTCCAGCATTTTAAGACCATTAAAAAAAACCTTTCCCAACAAAGCTCACCACCATATAGATCATTGATGGTTATATTTATTCTATTTTAAACTAATGTACAAATTGTTCCTTTCTGGGTTTTGTTTTCCTCAGGTATCATCACACATCAACCATTACCAAGAGAAGGTATTAGTTTCACTTTACCCCTCGAAATAATACAAGATTACTTGGACAAAAAATTAAATAACAGACCTGACAATGAAATGGCAGTGAGAAACACATTTGAATCCAAAATAACAATTGTTGATATGTCCCATGTGCTCCTTCTCTGCATCAGTTGAAACTGTCATCACAGTAGACACTTCAAATAACATTGAGTCTTCACAATTCATTAATCTACTGAGGGGTGTTCTGGATAACATCTCTTTGCCACTGGAGATAGCAGATAATTTAACATTGACAAGCTGGAATTTGACCACAGGTGAGATTTTCTTTTAATAAATCAGTCTCCACAAATATTAGAAATCAGAATTATCTGATTTTAAAAAGGTGACGAATACACACGGTGGCACCAATATCTTTTTAGGCTGCTATCTAAACTCTACCGGAGGACGCGAGTGTCATTGTGAAGATTCCTTTGCTTGGTCATGTGACATCTGTTACACCTATGGTGCATGCAGCAATGCCAGCTCCTCACGCTGTGACTGCATATATGGAATCCCTTCATTTGGAACGTTCTGTCAACCAATCTCAAGTAAGTGCCGCTCCTATGAAACAGTTCAAACTACGGTCTAAATGAGTCGAGCAGAGCAGGTGTCCACTCATCAATCCATTTCCTCCTAACCATTTGGGTTGTGGGAGCCGCAGTCATAATTTGGTCATGCCCAGACTTCCT
>NW_026907419.1:0-41780 GCF_019802595.1 Syngnathoides biaculeatus
AATGTATACAAAATTTTAAACATTGTAAAAATGATGTTTAAAACCCTGGCTGTCTAAATAACTCCTTTGTTGCCATTTTGCCGCGCAAGCACGTATGAGTCTCAGGGTTTATATTTATATATATATTATATTTATATATACACACACATAACCAAGAAAAACATGCATTGACGCATAGACCCTTTTTACACATATATGTAATTTAGTCTGTCTCCCTGGCCTCAAGGTCTGTGATTCATTGGCCTCCAGGAGATATCTCCGTTCGGACCTGTAAGACAAAGAGAAGACATGAGATTTCACGTTCCCCCTCGTCCCCGTGCGCGAGCGGAGGGGCGATTTCGGGTGAGGGCTGAATGGTGTGTGTGTGTGCCTGCGGACATCGACCCACCCTGCGCCACGCCATCGCACCCCCAGAAGCCTCGTGTAGGCCTGTGGCGCCTCCTGTACCGGGCGTGCGCCCAGTCCTCACATCTCCCAATACCGCCCAATCTTCCCGTTTTCCTCGTGTTTGGCAAGCAGCGGAATGTCTTTTTATAATTTTTATAAAGGCACCTGTTGTGCCTATTATACAAAGTCTATTCTGTACAGTCCAGGTGTCCTAATAAAGTGTTCAAGAACGTTTCTTGTCTTCATGAACAACCATCGTTTTATATATACACACTTGTTGCATAAATTTATACAAACATTACATCAGGTTTCTAACAGTGAAATCAGTCTGTGTATGTTAGCCAATGCGTTCTATGTGTGCTATACGTCAACGTTTAGCACACTGCTAACTTTCTAAACATTGATATTGCTAATCATGTTAAACACAAATCAGGGCAGGTGGCCAGATTCCGGTCCACCGACTTACATGCACCCGGTGGCTGCTACTAACGCGGATTTCTTTTTTTTTCATCCGAGCCCCAAAAACCCTTTGCAGTAGAGAAGTACCTCCTCGCATGCGCATTGTTCCGGACGCATCCTCCATACAGGAAGCCCTGACCCTCCTGACGGAGTTCTTCCTCTCTCGTCCTGCTCGGCATCCTTCCCACAGTCGCCATCTGGTGGGTCTGCAGAGGTACTGCCAGCCTCGAAGCATCAATTTTTTTTTTTTCCACCGCAGGCTCAAGTGAAGACAAACACCACAGTAGGTCCTAGACGGGGCAAGGAAATCACGGCATCCCGTAGGAAGCACTCCTACAATTTATACAAAATTTTAAACATTGTACAAATGATGTTTAAAACCCTGGCTGTCTAAATAACTCCTGTGTTGCCGTTTTGCCGCGCAAGCACGTATGAGTCTCAGGGGTATATATTAATATATATATATAATATATATATATATATATATATATTTATTATATATACACACATAACCAAGGAAAACATGCATTGACGCATAGACCCTTTTAACACATATATGTAGTTTAGTCTGTCTCCCTGGCCTCAAGGTCTGTGATTCACTGGCACCAGGAAATGTCTCCGTTCGGGCCTATAAGACAAAGAAGACATGAGATTTCGCTTTCCCCCTCCTCCTGTGCGCGCGAGGGGCGGATTCGGATTAGGGCGTGTGAAGGGGTGGGAGTGTGGTGTGTGTGTGTGTGTGCCTGCGGACATCGACCCACCCTGCGCCACGCCATCGTGCCCCCAGAAGCCTCGTGTAGGCCTGCGGCGCCTCCTGTACCGGGCGTCCGCCCAGTCCTCGTCACCCTCCCAATACCGCCCATCTTCCCGTTTTCCTCGTGTTCGGCAAGCAGCAGAATGTCTTTTTATAATTTTTATAAAGGCACCTGTTGTGCCTATGATAAGGTCTATTCTGTACAGTCCAGGTGTCCTAATCAAGTGTTCAAGATCGTTTCTTCTTCATGAACAACCATCGTTTTATATATACACACTTGTTTAAAACTTATACAAACATTACATCAGCTTTCTACAGTGAAATCAGTCTGTGTATGTTTGCAAATGCTAACGCGGATTTCTTTTTTTTTTATCCGAGCCCCAAAAAACCTTTGCAGCAGAGAAGTACCTCCCCGCATGCGCATTGTTCCGGACGGGTCGTCCATACAGAAGCCCCCTGACCCCTCCTGACGGAGAGTTCTTCCTCTCTCGTCCTGCTCGGCATCCTTCCCACAGTCGCCATCTGGTGGGTCTGCAGAGGTACTGCCAGCCTCGAAGCATCACTTTTTTTTTTTTTCCACCGCAGGCTCTAGTGAAGACAAACACCACAGTAGGTCCTAGACGGGGCAATGAAATCACGGCATCCCGTAGGAAGCACTTCTACAATGTATACAAAATTTTAAACATTGTACAAATGATGTTAAAAACCCTGGCTGTCTAAATAACTCCTGTGTGCGCATTTTGCCGCGCAAGCACGTATGAGTATCAGGTTTGTATATATATATATATATATTATATATATATATATATATATATATATTTATTATATATACACACACTAACCAAGAAAAACATGCATTGACGCATAGACCCTTTTATACACATATATGTAGTTTAGGCTGTCTCCTGGCCTCAAGGTCTGTGATTCACTGGCACCCAGGAAATGTCTCCGTTCGGGCCTATAAGACAAAGAAGACATGAGATTTCGCTTTCCCCCTCTCCCTGTGCGCGGAGGGGCGATTCGAGGTTAGGGCTGAAATGGTGTGTGTGGTGTGTGTGTGCCTGCGGACATCGACCCACCCTGCGCCACGCCATCGTGCCCCCAGAAGCCTCGTGTTGGCCTGCAACGCCTCCTGTACCGGGCGTCCGCTCAGTCCTCGTCACCCTCCCAATACCGCCCCATCTTCCCGTTTTCCTCGTGTTCGGCAAGCAGTAGAATGTCTTTTTATAATTTTTATAAAGGCACCTGTTGTGCCTATGATACAATCTATTCTGTACAGTCCAGGTGTCCTAATAAAGTGTTCAAGAACGTTTTTGTCTTCATGAACAACCATCGTTTTATATATACACACTTGTTTCATAAATTATATACAAACATTTCATCAGTTTCTAACAGTGAAATCAGTCTGTGTATGTTCGCCAATGCGTTCTATGTGTGCTATACGTCAACGTTTAGGCTATATGCTTAGCCTCTATCAATACGGAAGCACACTGCGAACTTTCTAAACATGATATTGATAATCATGTTAAACACAAATCAGGGCAGGTGGCCGGATTCCGGTCCACCGACTTACATGCACCCGGTGGCTGCTTCTAACGCGGATTTCTTTTTTTTATATCCGAGACCCAAAAACCCTTTGCAGCAGAGAAGTACCTCCTCGCATGCGCATTGTTCCGGACGGGTCCTCCATACAGGAAGCCCTAACCCCTCCTGACGGAGTTTTCCTCTCGTGTCCTGCTCGGCATCCTTCCCACAGTCGCCATCTGGTGGGTCTGCAGAGGTACTGCCAGCCTCGAAGCATCACTTTTTTTTTTTTTCACCGCAGGCTCTAGTGAAGACAAACACCACAGTAGGTCCTAGACGGGGCGCAATGAATGAAATCACGGAACCGTAGGAAGCACTTCTACAATATATACAACATTTTAAAACATTGTACAAATGATGATGTTTAAAACCCTGGCTGTCTAAATAACTCCTGTGTTGCCGTTTTGCCGCGCAAGCACGTATGAGTATCAGGGGTATATATATATATATATATATATATATATATATATATATATATATTTATATTTATTTATAAAAACACACACATAACCAAGAAAACATGCATTGACGCATAGACCCTTTTTTACACATATATGTAATTTAGTCTGTCTCCCTGGCCTCAAGGTCTGTGATTCATTGGCCTCCAGGAGATGTCTCCGTTCGGCGTGTAAGTAAGACAAAAGAAGACATGAGATTTCGCGTTCCCCCTCGTCCCTGTGCGCGCGGAGGGGCGATTTAGGGTGAGGGCTGGAATGGTGTGTGTGTGCCTGCGGACATCGACCCACCCCTGCGCCACGCCATCGCGCCCCCAGAAGCCTCGTGTAGGCCTGCGGCGCCCCCTGTACCGGGCGTCCGCCCAGTCCTCATCATCCTCCCAATACCGCCCCATCTTCCCGTTTTTCTCGTGTTTGGCAAGCAGCGGAATGTCTTTTTATAATTTTTATAAAGGCACCTGTTGTGCCTATTATACAAAGTCTATTCTGTACAGTCCAGGTGTCCTAATAAAGTGTTCAAGAACGTTTCTTGTCTTCATGAACAACCATCGTTTTATATATACACACTTGTTTCATAAATTTATACAAACATTACATCAGGTTTCTAACAATGAAATCAGTCTGTGTATGTTAGCCAACGCGTTCTATGTGTGGTATCCGTCAACGTTTAGCCTATATGCTTAGCCTCTATCAATACGGAAGCACACTGCTAACTTTCTAAACATTGATATTGCTAATTATGTTAAACACAAATCAGGGCAGGTGTCCGGATTCCGGTCCACCGACTTACATGCAACCGGTGGCTGCTCCTAACGCGGATTTCTTTTTTTTCATCCGAGCCCCAAAAACCCTTTGCAGCAGAGAAGTACCTCCTCGCATGCGCATTGTTCCGGACGGGTCCTCCATACAGGAAGCCCTGACCCCTCCTGACGGAGTTCTTCCTCTCTCGTCCTGCTCGGCATCCTTCCCACAGTCGCCATCTGGTGGGTCTGCAGAGGTACTGCCAGCCTCGAAGCATCACTTTTTTTTTTTTTTTCCACCGCAGGCTCTAGTGAAGACAAACACCACAGTAGGTCCTAGACGGGGCAATGAAATCACGGCATCC
Organism: Syngnathoides biaculeatus; assembly: GCF_019802595.1. NCBI lineage: Eukaryota > Metazoa > Chordata > Actinopteri > Syngnathiformes > Syngnathidae > Syngnathoides > Syngnathoides biaculeatus. The sequence goes on from NW_026907419.1 coordinate 4,745, forward strand.
CGTAGGAAGCACTTCTACAATATATACAACATTTTAAACATTGTACAAATGATGTTTAAAACCCTGGCTGTCTAAAAACTCCTGTGTTGCCGTTTGCCGCGCAAGCACGTATGAGTATCAGGGTAGGATTATATATATATATATATATATATATATATATATATATATATATATTTATATTATTTATAAAAACACAACACATAACCAAGAAAACATGCATTGACGCATAGACCCTTTTTACACATATATGTAATTTAGTCTGTCTCCCTGGCCTCAAGGTCTGTGATTCATTGGCTCCAGGAAATGTCTCCGTTCGGGCCTATAAGACAAAGAAGACATGAGATTTCGCTTTCCCCCTCCTCCCTGTGCGCGCGGAGGGGCGATTTCGGGTTAGGGCTGAAATGGTGTGTGTGTGTGTGTGTGTGTGTGCCTGCGGACATCGACCCACCCTGCGCCACGCCATCGTGCGCCCCAAGAAGCCTCGTGTAGGCCTGCGGCGCCTCCTGTACCGGGCGTCCGCCCAGTCCTTGTCACCCTCCCAATACCGCCCCATCTTCCCGTTTTCCTAGTGTTCGGCAAGCAGTAGAATGTCTTTTTATAATTTTTATAAAGGCACCTGTTGTGCCTATGATACAGTCTATTCTGTACAGTCCAGGTGTCCTAAAAGTGTTCAAGATCGTTTCTTCTTCATGAACAACCATCGTTTTATATATACACACTTGTTCATAAATTATATAAAAACATTACATGAGTTTCTAACAATGAAATCAGTCTGTGTATGTTAGCCAACGTTCTATGTGTGCTATACGTCAACGTTTAGCCTATATGCTTAGCCTCTATCAATACGGAAGCACATTGCGAACTTTCTAAACATTGATATTGCTAATCATGTTAAACACAAATCAGGGCAGGTGGCCAGATTCCGGTCCACCGACTTACATGCACCCGGTGGCTGCTACTAACGCGGATTTCTTTTTTTTCATCCGAGCCCCAAAAACCCTTTGCAGCAGAGAAGTACCTCCTCGCATGCGCATCGTTCCGGACGGGTCGTCCAGACAGGAAGCCCTGACCCTTCCTGACGGAGTTCTTCCTCTCTTGTCCTGCTCGGCATCCTTCCCACAGTCGCCATCTGGTGGGTCTGCAGAGGTACTGCCAGCCTCGAAGCATCACTTTTTTTTTTTTTCCACCGCAGGCTCTAGTGAAGACAAACACCACAGTAGGTCCTAGACGGGGCAAGGAAATCACGGCAACCCGTAGGAAGCACTTCTACAATGTATACAAAATTTTAAACATTGTAAAAATGATGTTTAAAACCCTGGCTGTCTAAATAACTCCTTTGTTGCCGTTTTGCCGCGCAAGCACGTATGAGTCTCAGGTTTATATTTATATATATAATATATTTATATATACACACACATAACCAAGAAAACATGCATTGACGCATAGACCCTTTTTACACATATATGTAATTTAGTCTGTCTCCCTGGCCTCAAGGTCTGTGATCATTGGCCTCCAGGAGATGTCTCCGTTCGGGCTGTAAGACAAAGAAGACATGAGATTTCACGTTCCCCCTCGTCCCCGTGCGCGCGAGGGGCGATTCGGGTGAGGGCTGAATGGTGTGTGTGTGCATGCGGACATCGACCCACCCCTGCGCCACGCCATCGCACCCCCAGAAGAATCCTCGTGTAGGCCTGCGGCGCCTCCTGTACCGGGCGTCCGCCCAGTCCTCGTCACCCTCCCAATACCGCCCATCTTCCCGTTTTCCTCGTGTTCGGCAAGCAGCGGAATGTCTTTTATTATATTTTTATAAAGGCACCTGTTGTGCCTATGATACAGTCTATTCTGTACAGTCCAGGTGTCCTAATAAAGTGTTCAAGAACGTTTCTTGTCTTCATGAACAACCATCGTTTTATATATACACACTTGTTTCATAAATTTATACAAACATTACATCAGGTTTCTAACAATAAAATCAGTCTGTGTATGTTAGCCAACGCGTTCTATGTGTGCTATACGTCAATGTTTAGGCTATATGCTTAGCCTCTATCAATACGGAAGCACACTGCTAACTTTCTAAACATTGATATTGCTAATCATGTTAAACACAAATCAGGGCAGGTGTCCGGATTCCGGTCCACCGACTTACATGCACCCGGTGGCTGCGCCTAACGCGGATTTCTTTTTTTTCATCCGAGCCCCAAAAACCCTTTGCAGCAGAGAAGTACCTCCTCGCATGCGCATTGTTCCGGACGGGTCGTCCATACAGGAAGCCCTGACCCCTCCTGACGGAGTTCTTCCTCTCTCGTCCTGCTCGGCATCCTTCCCACAGTCGCCATCTGGTGGGTCTGCAGAGGTACTGCCAGCCTCGAAGCATCACTTTTTTTTTTTTTCCACCGCAGGCTCGAGTGAAGACAAACACCACAGTAGGTCCTAGACGGGGCAATGAAATCACGGCATCCCGTAGGAAGCACTTCTACAATGTATACAAAATTTTAAACATTGTACAAATGATGTTTAAAACCCTGGCTGTCTAAATAACTCCTGTGTTGCCGTTTTGCCGCGCAAGCACGTATGAGTATGGGTATCAGAGGTTTATATATATATATATATATATATTTATTATATATACACACACACATAACCAAGAAAACATGCATTGACGCATAGACCCTTTTATACACATATATGTAGTTTAGTCTGTCTCCCTGGCCTCAAGGTCTGTGATTCACTGGCACCAGGAAATGTCTCCGTTCGGGCCTATAAGACAAAGAAGACATGAGATTTCGCTTTCCCCCTCCTCCCTGTGCGCGCGAGGGGCGATTTCGGGTTAGGGCTGGAATGGTGTGTGTGTGTGTGCCTGCGGACATCGACCCACCCTGCGCCACGCCATCGTGCCCCCAGAAGCCTCGTGTAGGCCTGCGGCGCCTCCTGTACCGGGCGTCCGCCCAGTCCTCGTCACCCTCCCAATACCGCCCCATCTTCCCGTTTTCCTCGTGTTCGGCAAGCAGCAGAATGTCTTTTTATAATTTTTATAAAGGCACCTGTTGTGCCTATGATACAGTCTATTCTGTACAGTCCAGGTGTCCTAATCAAGTGTTCAAGATCGTTTCTTCTTCATGAACAACCATCGTTTTATATATACACACTTGTTTCATAAACTTATATAAAAACATTACATGAGGTTTCTAACAATGAAATCAGTCTGTGTATGTTAGCCAACGCGTTCTGTGTGCTATACGTCAACGTTTAGGCTATATGCTGAGCCTCTATCAATACAGAAGCACACTGCGAACTTTCTAAACATTGATATTGCTAATCATGTTAAACACAAATCAGGGCAGGTGGCCAGATTCCGGTCCACCGACTTACATGCACCCGGTGGCTGCTACTAACGCGGATTTCTTTTTTTTTATATCCGAGGCCCAAAAACCCTTTGCAGCAGAGAAGTACCTCCTCGCCTGCGCATCGTTCCGGACGGGTCCTCCATACATGAAGCCCTGACCCCTCCTGACGGAGTTTTTCCTCTCTTGTCCTGCTTGGCATCCTTCCCACAGTCGCCATCTGGTGGGTCTGCAGAGGTACTGCCAGCCTCGAAGCATCACTATTTTTTTTTTTTCCACCGCAGGCTCTAGTGAAGACAAACACCACAGTAGGTCCTAGACGGGGCAAGGAAATCACGGCAACCCGTAGGAAGCACTTCTACAATGTATACAAAATTTTAAACATTGTAAAAATGATGTTTAAAACCCTGGCTGTCTAAATAACTCCTTTGTTGCCATTTTGCCGCGCAAGCACGTATGAGTCTCAGGGTTTATATTTATATAATATATATTTATTATATATACATATACACAACCTAACCAAGAAAACATGCATTGACGCATAGACCCTTTTACACATATATGTAATTTAGTCTGTCTCCCTGGCCTCAAGGTCTGTGATTCATTGGCCTCCAGGAGATATCTCCGTTCGGGCCTGTAAGACAAAGAAGACATGAGATTTCACGTTCCCCCTCGTCCCCGTGCGCGCGGAGGGGCGATTTCGGGTGAGGGCTGAATGGTGTGTGTGTGCCTGCGGACATCGACCCACCCCTGCGCCACGCCATCGCACCCCCAGAAGCCTCGTGTAGGCCTGTGGCGCCTCCTGTACCGGGCGTGCGCCCAGTCCTCATCATCCTCCCAATACCGCCCAATCTTCCCGTTTTCCTCGTGTTTGGCAAGCAGCGGAATGTCTTTTTATAATTTTTATAAAGGCACCTGTTGTGCCTATTATACAAAGTCTATTTCTGTACAGTCCAGGTGTCCTAATAAAGTGTTCAAGAACGTTTATTGTCTTCATGAACAACCATCGTTTTATATATACACACTTGTTTCATAAATTTATACAAACATTACATCAGGTTTCTAACAATGAAATCAGTCTGTGTATGTTAGCCAATGCGTTCTATGTGTGCTATACGTCAACGTTTAGGCTATATGCTTAGCCTCTATCAATACGGAAGCACACTGCTAACTTTCTAAACATTGATATTGCTAATCATGTTAAACACAAATCAGGGCAGGTGTCCGGATTCCGGTCCACCGACTTCCATGCACCCGGTGGCTGCTCCTAACGCGGATTTCTTTTTTTTTCATCCGAGCCCCAAAAACCCTTTGCAGTAGAGAAGTACCTCCTCGCATGCGCATTGTTCCGGACGCGTCCTCCATACAGGAAGCCCTGACCCTCCTGACGGAGTTCTTCCTCTCTCGTCCTGCTCGGCATCCTTCCCACAGTCGCCATCTGGTGGGTCTGCAGAGGTACTGCCAGCCTCGAAGCATCAATTTTTTTTTTTCCACCGCAGGCTCAAGTGAAGACAAACACCACAGTAGGTCCTAGACGGGGCAAGGAAATCACGGCATCCCGTAGGAAGCACTCCTACAATTATACAAAATTTTAAACATTGTACAAATGATGTTTAAAACCCTGGCTGTCTAAATAAACTCCTGTGTTGCCGTTTTGCCGCGCAAGCACGTATGAGTCTCAGGGTTTATATATATATATATATATATATATATAATATATATTTTATTTATTTATATATACACACACATAACCAAGAAAACATGCATTGACGCATAGACCCTTTTATACACATATATGTAGTTTAGTCTGTCTCCCTGGCCTCAAGGTCTTTGATTCACTGGCACCCAGGAAATGTCTCCGTTCGGGCCTATAAGACAAAGAAGACATGAGATTTCGCTTTCCCCCTCCTCCCTGTGCGCGCGAGGGGCGATTTCGGGTTAGGGCTGGAAATGGTGTTGTGTGTGTGCCTGCGGACATCGACCCACCCTGCGCCACGCCATCGTGCCCCCAGAAGCCTCGTGTAGGCCTGCGGCGCCTCCTGTACCGGGGCGTCCGCCCAGTCCTCGTCACCCTCCCAATACCGCCCCATCTTCCCGTTTTCCTCGTGTTCGGCAAGCAGCAGAATGTCTTTTATAATTTTTATAAAGGCACCTGTTGTGCCTATGATACAGGTCTATCTGTACAGTCCAGGTGTCCTAATCAAAGTGTTCAAGATCGTTTCTTCTTCATGAACAACCATCGTTTTATATATACACACTTGTTTCATAAACTTATATAAAAATTACATGAGGTTTCTAACAATGAAATCAGTCTGTGTATGTTAGCCAATGCGTTCTATGTGTGCTATACGTCAATGTTAGGCTATATGCTTAGCCTCTATCAATACGGAAAGCACACTGCGAACTTTCTAAATTGATATGCTATCATGTAAACACAAAATAAGGGCAGGTGGCCAGATTCCGGTCCACCGACTTACATGCACGGGTGGCCTAAGCGGCTCCTAAACGTCGTCCTGATTGTTTTACGTCTATCCACGACGCCAATACAACCAACACCCATTGCACGCCTAGACGCGGATTTCTTTTTTTTCATCCGAGCCCAAAAACCCTTTGCAGCAGAGAAGTAACACCTCGCATGCGCATTGTTCCGGACGGGTGTCCATACAGGAAGCCCTGACCCCTCCTGACGGAGTTCTTCCTCTCTCGTCCTGCTCGGCATCCTTCCCACAGTCGCCATTCTGGTGGGTCTGCAGAGGTACTGCCAGCCTCGAAGCATCACTATTTTTTTTTTTCCACCGCAGGCTCGAGTGAAGACAAACACCACAGAAGGTCCTAGACGGGGCAAGGCAATGAAATCACAGCAATCCGTAGGGAAGCACTTCTACAATGTATACAAATTTTAAACATTGTACAAATGATGTTTAAAACCCTGGCTGTCTAAATAACTCCTGTGTTGCCCGTTTGCCGCGCAAGCACGTATGAGTATCAGGGTTTATATATATATATATATATATATATATATATAGATATATTATTATTATATATACACACACATAAACAAAGAAAACATGCATTGACGCATAGACCTTTTTATACACATATATGTAGTTTTAGTCTGTCTCCTGGCCTCAAGGTCTGTGATTCACTGGCACCCAGGGAATATCTCCGTTCGGGCCGTAAGACAAAGAAGACATGAGATTTCGCTTTCCCCCTCCTCCCTGTGCGCGCGAGGGGCGATTTCGGGGTAGGGTGGAATGGGTGTGTGTGTGTGGTGTGTGCTGCGGACATCGACCCACCCTGCGCCACGCCATCGTGCCCCCAGAAGCCTCGTGTAGGCCTGCGGCGCCTCTGTACCGGGCGTCCCGCCCAGTCCTCGTCATCCTCCCAATACCGCCCCATTTCCCGTTTTCCTCGTGTTGGCAAGCAGCGGAATGTCTTTTATAATTTTTATAAAGGCACCTGTTGTGCCTATTATACAAAGTCTATTCTGTACAGTCCAGGTGTCCTAATAAAGTGTTCAAGAACGTTTCTTGTCTTCGAACAAAGTAGACACTCGGTTTGTTTATATAAACACACTTTTCATAAATTTCTACAAACATTACATCAGGTTTCTAACAGTGAAATGAAGTCAGTCGTGTGTTAGCCAATGCGTTCTATGTGTGCTATACGTCAACGTTTAGGCTATATGCTTAGCCTCTATCAATACGGAAGCACACTGCTAACTTCTAAACATGATATTGCTAATCATGTTAAAACAAATCAGGGCAGGTGTCCGGATTCCGGTCCACCGACTTCCATGCACCCGGTGGCTGCTCCTAACGCGGATTTCTTTTTTTTCATCCGAGCCCCAAAAACCCTTTGCAGCAGAGAAGTACCTCCTCGCATGTGCATTGTTCCGGACGGGTCCTCCATACAGGAAGCCCTGACCCCTCCTGACGGAGTTCTTCCTCTCTCGTCCTGCTCGGCATCCTTCCCACAGTCGCCATCTGGTGGGTCTGCAGAGGTACTGCCAGACTCGAAGCATCGTTTTTTTTTTTTTTCCACCGCAGGCGCGGGTGAAGACAAACACCACAGTAGGTCCTAGACGGGGAAAGGAATTACGGCATCCCGTAGGAAGCACTCCTACAATATATACAATATTTTAAACAATGTACAAATGATGTTTAAAACCCTGGCTGTCTAAATAACTCCTGTGTTGCCGTTTTGCCGCGCAAGCACGTATGAGTCTCAGGGTTTAATATATATATATATATATATAACACACACACATAACCAAGAAAACATGCATTGACGCATAGACCCTTTTTTACACATATATGTAATTTAGTCTGTCTCCCTGGCCTCAAGGTCTGTGATTCATTGGCCTCCAGGAGATGTCTCCGTTCGGGCCTGTAAGACAAAGAAGACATGAGATTTCGCGTTCCCCCTCGTCCCCGTGCGCGTGGAGGGGCGATTTCGGGTGAGGGCTGGAATGGTGTGTGTGTGCCTGCGGACATCGACCCACCCTGCGCCACGCCATCGTGCCCCCAGAAGCCTCGTGTAGGCCTGTGGCGCCTCCTGTACCGGGCGTCCGCCCAGTCCTCGTCACCCTCCCAATACCGCCCCATCTTCCCGTTTTCCTCGTGTTCGGCAAGCATTAGAATGTCTTTTTATAATTTTTATAAAGGCACCTGTTGTGCCTATTATACAAAGTCTATTCTGTACAGTCCAGGTGTCCTAATAAAGTGTTCAAGAACGTTTCTTGTCTTCATGAACAACTATCGTTTTATATATACACACTTGTTTCATAAATTAATACAAACATTACATCAGGTTTCTAACAGTGAAATCAGTCTGTGTTTGTTAGCCAATGCGTTCTATACGTCAACGTTTAGCCTATATGCTTAGCCTCTATCAATACGGAAGCACACTGCTAACTTTCTAAACATTGATATTGCTAATCATGTGAAACACAAATCAGGGCAGGTGTCCGGATTCCGGTCCACAAACTTACATGCACCTGGTGGCTGCTCCTAACGCGGATTTTTTTTTTTTCATCCGAGCCCCAAAAACCCTTTGCAGCAGAGAAGTACCTCCTCGCATGCGCATTGTTCCGGACGGGTCGTCCATACAGGAAGCCCTGACCCCTCCTGACGGAGTTCTTCCTCTCTCGTCCTGCTCGGCATCCTTCCCACAGTCGCCATCTGGTGGGTCTGCAGAGGTACTGCCAGCCTCGAAGCATCACTTTTTTTTTTTTCCACCGCAGGCTCTAGTGAAGACAAACACCACAGTAGGTCCTAGACGGGGCAATGAAATCACGGCATCCCGTAGGAAGCACTTCTACAATGTATACAAAATTTTAAACATTGTACAAATGATGTTTAAAACCCTGGCTGTCTAAATAACTCCTGTGTTGCCGTTTTGCCGCGCAAGCACGTATGAGTATCAGGGTTTATATATATATATATATATATATATATTATATATATATATATATTATTATATATATACACACACATAACCAAGAAAACATGCATTGACGCAGAGACCCTTTTATACACATATATGTAGTTTAGGCTGTCTCCCTGGCCTCAAGGTCTGTGATTCACTGGCACCCAGGAAATGTCTCCGTTCGGGCCTATAAGACAAAGAAGACATGAGATTTCGCTTTCCCCCTCCTCCCTGTGCGCGCGGAGGGCAATTCAGGTTAGGCGTGAAATGGTGTGTGTGTGTGTGTGTGTGTGTGTGTGTGTGTGTGTGTGTGTGTGCTGCGGACATCGACCCACCCTGCGCCACGCCATCGTGCCCCCAGAAGCCTCGTGTAGGCCTGCGGCGCCTCCTGTACCGGGCGTCCGCCCAGTCCTCGTCACCCTCCCAATACCGCCCCATCTTCCCGTTTTCCTCGTGTTCGGCAAACCAGTAGAATGTCTTTTTATAATTTTTATAAAGGCACCTGTTGTGCCTATGATACAGTCTATTCTGTACAGTCCAGGTGTCCTAATCAAGTGTTCAAGATCGTTTCTTCTTCATGAACAACCATCGTTTTATATATACACATGTGTTCATAAACTTATATAAAAACATTACATCAGGTTTCTAACAATGAAATCAGTCTGTGTATGTTAGCCAACACGTTCTATGTGTGCTATACGTCAACGTTTAGGCTATATGCTGAGCCTCTATCAATACGGAAGCACACTGCGAACTTTCTAAACATTGATATTGATAATCATGTTAAACACAATTCAGGGCAGGTGGCCGGATTCCGGTCCACCGACTTACATGCACCCGGTGGCTGCTACTAACGCGGATTTCTTTTTTTTCATCCGAGCCCCAAAAACCCTTTGCAGCAGAGAAGTACCTCCTCGCATGCGCATTGTTCCGGACGGGTCCTCCATACAGGAAGCCCTGACCCCTCCTGACGGAGTCTTCCTCTCTCGTCCTGCTCGGCATCCTTCCCACAATCGCCATCTGGTGGGTCTGCAGAGGTACTGCCAGCCTCGAAGCATCACTTTTTTTTTTTTTTCCACCGCAGGCTCTAGTGAAGACAAACACCACAGTAGGTCCTAGACGGGGCAATGAAATCACGGCATCCCGTAGGAGGCACTTCAACAATGTATACAAAATTTTAAACATTGTACAAATGATGTTTAAAACCCTGGCTGTCTAAATAAACTCCTGTGTTGCCGTTTTGCCGCGCAAGCACGTATGAGTATCAGGGTTATATATATATATTATATATATATATATATATATATATATATATAGATATATATATAGATAGATATATATATATATATATATATATATATATATATATATTTATGATATACCACACATACCAAGAAAACATGCATTGATGCATAGACCCTTTTATACACATTTATGTAGTTTAGTCTGTCTCCCTGGCCTCAAGGTCTGTGATTCACTGGCACCCAGGAAATGTCTCCGTTCGGGCCTATAAGACAAAGAAGACATGAGATTTCGCTTTCCCCCTCCTCCCTGTGCGCGCGGAGGGGCGATTTCGGGTTAGGGCTGGAATGGTGTGTGTGGTGTGTGTGTGTGCCTGCGGACATCGACCCACCCTGCGCCACGCCATCGTGCCCCCAGAAGCCTCGTGTAGGCCTGCGGCGCCTCCTGTACCGGGCGTCCGCCCAGTCCTCGTCACCCTCCCTATACCGCCCCATCTTCCCGTTTTCCTCATGTTCGGCAAGCAGTAGAATCTCTTTTTATAATTTTTATAAAGGCACCTGTTGTGCCTATGATACAGTCTATTCTGTACAGTCCAGGTGTCCTAATCAAGTGTTCAAGATCGTTTCTTCTTCATGAACAACCATCGTTTTATATATACACACTTGTTTCATAAACTTATATAAAAACATTTTATGAGGTTTCTAACAATGAAATCAGTCTGTGTATGTTAGCCAATGCGTTCTATGTGTGCTATACGTCAATGTTTCGGCTATATGCTTAGCCTCTATCAATACGGAAGCACACTGCTAACTTTCTAAACATTGATATTGCTAATCATGTTAAACACAAATCAGGGCAGGTGTCCGGATTCCGGTCCACCGACTTACATGCACCCGGTGGCTGCTCCTAACGCGGATTTCTTTTTTTTCATCCGAGCCCCAAAAACCCTTTGCAGCAGAGAAGTACCTCCTCGCATGCGCATTGTTCCGGACGGGTCCTCCATACAGGAAGCCCTGACCCCTCCTGACGGAGTTCTTCCTCTCTCGTCCTGCTCGGCATCCTTCCCACAGTCGCCATCTGGTGGGTCTGCAGAGGTACTGCCAGCCTCGAAGCATCACTTTTTTTTTTTTCCACCGCAGGCTCTAGTGAAGACAAACACCACAGTAGGTCCTAGACGGGGCAATGAAATCACGGCATCCCGTAGGAAGCACTTCTACAATGTATACAAAATTTTAAACATTGTACAAATGATGTTTAAAACCCTGGCTGTCTAAATAACTCCTGTGTTGCCGTTTTGCCGCGCAAGCACGTATGAGTATCAGGGATTATATATATATATATATATTTATTTATGTATATACACACACATAACCAAGAAAACATGCATTGACGCATAGACCCTTTTATACACATATATGTAGTTTAGTCTGTCTCCCTGGCCTCAAGGTCTGTGATTCACTGGCACCCAGGAAATGTCTCCGTTCGGGCCTATAAGACAAAGAAGACATGAGATTTCGCTTTCCCCCTCCTCCCTGTGCGCGCGAGGGGCGATTTCGGGTTAGGGCTGGAATGGTGTGTGTGTGTGTGTGTGCCTGCGGACATCGACCCACCCTGCGCCACGCCATCGTGCCCCCAGAAGCCTCGTGTAGGCCTGCGGCGCCTCCTGTACCGGGCGTCCGCCCAGTCCTCGTCACCCTCCCAATACCGCCCCATCTTCCCGTTTTCCTCGTGTTCGGCAAGCAGCAGAATGTCTTTTTATAATTTTTATAAAGGCACCTGTTGTGCCTATGATACAGTCTATTCTGTACAGTCCAGGTGTCCTAATCAAGTGTTCAAGATCGTTTCTTCTTCATGAACAACCATCGTTTTATATATACACACTTGTTTCATAAACTTATATAAAAACATTACATCAGGTTTCTAACAATGAAATCAGTCTGTGTATGTTAGCCAACACGTTCTATGTGTGCTATACGTCAACGTTTAGGCGATATGCTGAGCCTCTATCAATACAGAAGCACACTGCGAACTTTCTAAACATTGATATTGCTAATCATGTTAAACACAAATCAGGGCAGGTGGCCAGATTCCGGTCCACCGACTTACATGCACCTGGTGGCTGCTCCTAACGCGGATTTCTTTTTTTTATATCCGAGGCCCAAAAACCCTTTGCAGCAGAGAAGTACCTCCTCGCCTGCGCATCGTTCCGGACGGGTCCTCCATACATGAAGCCCTGACCCCTCCTGACGGAGTTCTTTCCTCTCGTCCTGCTTGGCATCCTTCCCACAGTCGCCATCTGGTGGGTCTGCAGATGTACTGCCAGCCTCGAAGCATCACTATTTTTTTTTTTTCCACCGCAGGCTCGAGTGAAGACAAACACCACAGTAGGTCCTACACGGGGCAAGGAAATCACTGCAACCCGTAGGAAGCACTTCTACAATGTATACAAAATTTTAAACATTGTACAAATGATGTTTAAAACCCTGCCTGTCTAAATAACTCCTTTGTTGCCATTTTGCCGCGCAAGCACGTATGAGTCTCAGGGTTTATATTTATATATATATATATTATATTTATATATACACACACATAACCAAGAAAACATGCATTGACGCATAGACCCTTTTTACACATATATGTAATTTAGTCTGTCTCCCTGGCCTCAAGGTCTGTGATTCATTGGCCTCCAGGAGATGTCTCCGTTCGGGCCTGTAAGACAAAGAAGACATGAGATTTCGCGTTCCCCCTCGTCCCCGTGCGCGCGGAGGGGCGATTTCGGGTGAGGGCTGGAATGGTGTGTGTGTGCCTGCGGACATCGACCCACCCCTGCGCCACGCCATCGCGCCCCCAGAAGCCTCGTGTAGGCCTGCGGCGCCTCCTGTACCGGGCGTGCGCCCAGTCCTCATCATCCTCCCAATACCGCCCAATCTTCCCGTTTTCCTCGTGTTTGGCAAGCAGCGGAATGTCTTTTTATCATTTTTATAAAGGCACCTGTTGTGCCTATTATACAAAGTCTATTTCTGTACAGTCCAGGTGTCCTAATAAAGTGTTCACGAACGTTTCTTGTCTTCATGAACAACCATCGTTTTATATGTACACACTTGTTTCATAAATTTATACAAACATTACATCAGGTTTCTAACAATGTAATCAGTCTGTGTATGTTAGCCAACGCGTTCTTTGTGTGCTATACGTCAACGTTTAGGCTATATGCTTAGCCTCTGTCAATATGGAAGCACACTGCGAACTTTCTAAACATTGATATTGCTAATCATGTTAAACACAAATCAGGGCAGTTGGCCAGATTCCGGTCCACCGACTTACATGCACCCGGTGGCTGTTACTAATGCGGATTTCTTTTTTTTATATCCGAGGCCCAAAAACCCTTTGCAGCAGAGAAGTACCTCCTCGCATGCACATTGTTCCGGACGGGTCCTCCATACAGTAAGCCCTAACCCCTCCTGACGGAGTTTTTCCTCTCTCGTCCTGCTCGGCATCCTTCCAACAATCGCCATCTGGTGGGTCTGCAGAGGTACTGCCAGCCTCGAAGCATCACTTTTTTTTTTTTCCACCGCAGGCTCTAGTGAAGACAAACACCACAGTAGGTCCTAGACGGGGCAAGGAAATCACGGCATCCCGTAGGAAGCACTTCTACAATATATACAACATTTTAAACATTGTACAAATGATGTTTAAAACCCTGGCTGTCTAAATAACTCCTGTGTTGCCGTTTTGCCGCGCAAGCATGTATGAGTATCAGGGTTTATATATATAATAATATATATATATATATATATATATATATATATATATATATTTATATATATATAATTTATTTTATATACACACACATAACCAAGAAAACATGCATTGACGCATAGACCCTTTATACACATATATGTATTTAGTCTGTCTCCCTGGCCTCAAGGTCTGTGATTCACTGGCACCCAGGAAATGTCTCCGTTCGGGCCTATCAGACAAAGAAGACATGAGATTTCGCTTTCCCCCTCCTCCCTTTGCGCGCGAGGGGCGATTTCGGGTTAGGGCTGGAATGGTGTGTGTGTGTGTGTGTGTGCCTGCGGACATCGACCCACCCTGCGCCACGCCATCGTGCCCCCAGAAGACTCGTGTAGGCCTGCGGCGCCTCCTGTACCGGGCGTCCGCCCAGTCCTCGTCACCCTCCCAATACCGCCCAATCTTCCCGTTTTCCTCGTGTTCGGCAAGCAGCGGAATGTCTTTTTATAATTTTTATAAAGGCACCTGTTGTGCCTATGATACAGTCTATTCTGTACAGTCCAGGTGTCCTAATCAAGTGTTCAAGATCGTTTCTTCTTCATGAACAACCATCGTTTTATATATACACACTTGTTTCATAAAGTTATATAAAAACATTACATCAGGTTTCTAACAATGAAATCAGTCTGTGTATGTTAGCCAACACGTTCTATGTGTGCTATACATCAACGTTTAGGCTATATGCTGAGCCTCTATCAATACGGAAGCACACTGCGAACTTTCTAAACATTGATATTGCTAATCATGTTAAACACAAATCAGGGCAGGTGGCCAGATTCCGGTCCACCGACTTACATGCACCCGGTGGCTGCTACTAACGCGGATTTCTTTTTTTTATATCCGAGGCCCAAAAACCCTTTGCAGCAGAGAAGTACCTCCTCGCATGCGCATCGTTCCGGACGGGTCCTCCATACATGAAGCCCTGACCCCTCCTGACGGAGTTTTTCCTCTCTTGTCCTGCTTGGCATCCTTCCCACAGTCGCCATCTGGTGGGTCTGCAGAGGTACTGCCAGCCTCGAAGCATCACTATTTTTTTTTTTCCACCGCAGGCTCTAGTGAAGACAAACACCACAGTAGGTCCTAGACGGGGCAAGGAAATCACGGCAACCCGTAGGAAGCACTTCTACAATGTATACAAAATTTTAAACATTGTACAAATGATGTTTAAAACCCTGGCTGTCTAAATAACTCCTGTGTTGCCGTTTTGCCGCGCAAGCACGTATGAGTCTCAGGGTTTATATATATATATATATATATATATATATACACACACACATAACCAAGAAAACATGCATTGACGCATAGATCCTTTTTTACTATATATGTAATTTAGTCTGTCTCCCTGGCCTCAAGGTCTGTGATTCATTGGCCCCCAGGAGATGTCTCCGTTCGGGCCTGTAAGACAAATAAGACATGAGATTTCGCGTTTCCCCTCGTCCCCGTGCGCGCGGAGGGGCGATTTCGGTGAGCGCTGGAATGGTGTGTGTGTGTGTGCCTGCGGACATCGACCCCCCCTGTGCCACCCCATCGCGCTCCAGAAGCCGTGTAGGCCTGCGGCGCCTCCTGTACTGGGCGTCCGCCCAGTCCTCATCATCCTCCCAATACCGCCCCATCTTCCCGTTTTCCTCGTGTTCGGCAAGCAGCGGAATGTCTTTTTATAATTTTTATAAAGGCACCTGTTGTGCCTATTATACAAAGTCTATTCTGTACAGTCCAGGTGTCCTAATAAAGTGTTCAAGAACGTTTCTTGTCTTCATGAACAACCATCGTTTTATATATACACACTTGTTTCATAAATTTATACAAACATTACATCAGGTTTCTAACAGTGAAATCAGTCTGTGTATGTTAGCCAATGCGTTCTATACGTCAACGTTTAGCCTATATGCTTAGCCTCTATCAATACGGAAGCACACTGCTAACTTTCTAAACATTGATATTGCTAATCATGTTAAACACAAATCAGGGCAGGTGTCCGGATTCCGGTCCACCGACTTACATGCACCCGGTGGCTGCTCCTAACGCGGATTTCTTTTTTTTTCATCCGAGCCCCAAAAACCCTTTGCAGCAGAGAAGTACCTCCTCGCATGCGCATTGTTCCGGACGGGTCGTCCATACAGGAAGCCCTGACCCCTCCTGACGGAAATCTTCCTCTCTCGTCCTGCTCGGCATCCTTCCCACAGTCGCCATCTGGTGGGTCTGCAGAGGTACTAAAAGCCTCGAAGCATCACTTTTTTTTTTTTCCACCGCAGGCTATAGTGAAGACAAACACCACAGTCGGTCCTAGACGGGGCAGGAAATCACGGCAACCCGTAGGAAGCACTTCTACAATGTATACAAAATTTTAAACATTGTACAAATGATGTTTAAAACCCTGGCTGTCTAAATAACTCCTGTGTTGCCGTTTTGCCGCGCAAGCACGTATGAATCTCAGGGTTTTAATATATATATAATATAATATATATATATATATATTTATATATATACACACACATAACCAAGAAAACATGCATTGACGCATCGACCCTTTTTTTTACACATATATGTAATTTAGTCTGTCTCCCTGGCCTCAAGGTCTGTGATTCATTGGCCCCCAGGAGATGTCTCCGTTCGGGCCTGTAAGACAAAGAAGACATGAGATTTTGCGTTCCCCCTCGTCCCCGTGCGCACGGAGGGGCGATTTCGGGTGAGGGCTGGAATGGTGTGTGTGTGCCTGCGGACATCGACACACCCCTGCGCCACGCCATCGCGCCACCAGAAGCCTCGTGTCGGCCTGTGGCGCCTCCTGTACCGGGCGTGCGCCCAGTCCTCATCATCCTCCCAATACCGCCCTATCTTCCCGTTTTCCTCGTGTTCGGCAAGCAGCGGGATGTCTTTTTATAATTTTTATAAAGGCACCTGTTGTGCCTATTATACAAAGTCTATTCTGTACAGTCCAGGTGTCCTAATAAAGTGTGCAAGAACGTTTCTTGTCTTCATGAACAACCATCGTTTTATATATATATATATATACACCTTGTTTTCAGAAATTTATACAAACATTACATCAGGTTTCTAACAAAATCAGTCTGTGTATGTTAGCCAATGCGTTCTATGTGTGCTATATGTCAACGTTTAGGCTATATGCTTAGCCTCTATCAATACGGAAGCACACTGCTAACGTTCTAAACATTGATATTGCTAATCATGTTAAACACAAATCAGGCAGGTGGCCGATCTGGTCCGGTCCACCGACTTACATGCACCCGGTGGCTGCTCCTAACGCGGAATTCTTTTTTTTCATATCCCGGCCCAAAAACCCTTTGCAGCAGAGAAGTACCTCCTCGCATGCACATTGTTCCGGACGGGTCCTCCATACAGGAAATCCTGACCCCTCCTTACGGATTTCTTCCTCTCCTCGTCCTGCTCGGCATCCTTCCCACAGTCTCCATCTGGTGGGGCTGCAGGGGTACTGCCAGCCTCGAAGCTCGCTTTTTTTTTTTTTTCTAACCTCGCAGGCACGAGTGAAGACAAACACCACAGTAGGTCCTAGACGGGGCAATGAAATCACACGGCATCCCATAGAAGCACTTCTACAATGTATAAAAATTTTAAACATTGTACAAATGATGTTTAAAACCCTGGCTGTCTAAATAACTCCTGTGTTGCCGTTTTTGTTGGCCCGCGCAAGCACGTATGAGTATCAGGGTTTATATATAATATATATATATATATATATATATATATTTATATATACACACACATAACCAAGAAAACATGCATTGATGCATAGACCCTTTTTTACACATATATGTAATTTAGTCTGTCTCCCTGGCCTCAAGGTCTGTGATTCATTGGCCCCTAGATGTCGTCTCCGTTCGGGCCTGTAAGACAAAGAAGACATGAGATTTCGCGTTCCCCCCGTCCCCTTGCGCGCGGGGGGCGATTTCGGGTGAGGGCTGGAATGGTGTGTGTGTGTGTGTGCCTGCCGGACAATCGACCCACCCCTGCGCCACGCCATCGCGCCCCCAGAAGCCTCGTGTAGGCCTGTGGCGCCTCCTGTACCGGGCGTGCGCCCAGTCCTCATCATCCTCCCAAATACCCACCGCCCCATCTTCTCCCCGTTTTCCTCGTGTTTGGCAAGCAGCGAATGTATTTTTATAATTTTTATAAGGCACCTGTTGTGCCTATTATACCAATCTATTCTGTACAGTCCAGGTGTCCTAATAAAGTGGTTCAAGAACGTTTCTTGTCTTCATGAACAACCATCGTTTTATATATACACACTTGTTTCATAAATTTATACAAACATTACATCAGGTTCTAACAATGAAATCAGTCTGTGTATGTTAGCCAACGCGTTCTATGTGTGCTATACGTCAACGTTTAGGCCAGGGGTGTCCAAACTTTTTGCAAGAGGCCAGATTTGGTAAGGTGAAAATGTGTGGGGGCCGACTATTTAGCCTGACATTCTTTGAACCATTAACATTAAATACAATTAACTTTTTTTGGGATTTTTTTTAATTTAATTACAAATGGCATACTTTTACTTTTACATTTTTTTTTTACATTTGGTTTTTACCGAAATCACAAACCACAAAAAATTAAGAAAACTATAAAGGATATCTAAGTTCATGTGAAACATTACATATTATTCACTATTATATGCTCACTGTAGGAAAAGTGCTGAAAACAAAACAATGAGCACTGCATATCAAACTGTGATTTTGACCATCACAAAAAACTTAATTAACTGAGATTTAAGAATTATTCAACTCAGAGGACTTAACAAAGGTCTTGCCTGCACTAATGTGAAGGTGATACTGGGATCTTGACTGCAGTATGTAGTCCATGTCTGGCTCAAGAGCAGTGGTTTTGATGCGCAAGACGTCACGCAGGTGAGAGTCCACTCAGTCTCGTCCTCATGCGGCTCTTGTTAATGTTCATAACGGAGATGTCTTCTCGCACATGTATGTGGAGCCAAACAGCTCAGCATTTTCTTAGCAAATGTCCGAATTGCTTGAACCTGCCTTCATCCGCTGGCGGTAGAAGTTGACAGAGGGAGCTGTTGGTGCCGACTGCGATGCTCGGCGTCACACTGCAGCTCAATGAGCTCCAGTTGCAGGTGGTCTGGAGCGTCATCAGGGTCCACGGAGAAAGGAGAGGAAAAAAGCGTGATCTCCTTTTCAATAGCTGCAAAGTCCCGAAAGCGCTGCTGAAACTCCTCAACCAGAGATGAGATGTCTGCTGCATACTTTGTCATTTGCGCACTGATATTGATCTGTGGGAAACTGGTCACAATTTCCTGCAGCGACGGGAAATGTGCGGTATTGGCTGCGCCTGTGACAGGTGTCCTTTGGAAAAGTAGCAGCTTGGTCCGAAAGGCTTTGATGTGTGAATACAGTTGGCTTACCACTGCATTTTGCCCTTGAAGGCTTGTTGTTCAACGCATTCAGATGTCACGTTATGTCAACTAAAAATCCCAAATCAGCCAGGTCCAGAAGCTCTTCACTCACGTTCATGTCATTGTCCACTCCTCTTAAAAAGATCAGTAACTGAGCGGTGTCGGGCGCATCCGTGCTTTCATCGCACGCTACGAGAAAAAGTCAAACTCAGTTCCTTTGCCCTTAACTGTCTCTTAATATCTAATGAAACGTCTTCAATTCTCCGTACCACAGTATTACGAGCAAGGCAAATATTGGCAACTCTTGCTTCTTCTTTTTCGCGGGACGAATTTTCTCAACCATTTTCATTACACAGTCCTTTAATAATTCACCCCAGTGAAAGGTTTGCAGTGCTTTGCAATCAGCGTTGCCACTTCGTAGCTTGCCTTTGTGGCATTTTCATTTGACTCACGTACTCTTGTGAAAAAGCTTTGCTGTCCGTTAAAACAGCTTCCAGTTGCTTCACTTTTTCACCGCGTTTTTTCCCAGTTAGCTTGTCGTAGCTAGCATGTTTCGTCTGGTAGTGCCTCTTGATGTTGAATTCCTTGAAAACAGCCACAGTCTCTTGGCAAATTAGGCAGACACAGTTGTTTCGTATTTCAGTGAAAAAATACTCAAATTTCCACTGTGTCCTGGAAGCGGCGGCCCTCGCGGTCAACTTTCCTTTTTTTGTTTACAGACGCCATGTTAGAAATGGGCTGGGCTGAAACGATCACGCAAGGTCAAGGGTCACGGGGGCCAGAGTGCGGCCACAGGGCTACTGCCATCTTCTGGTGAATGAAAATATGAAAAATAGCTTTTTGTACACATGTATTTATACTGTGGTCAACAGTGCTGGCGGGCCGCATATTATTGATTTCATGATAGAGGCCGCGGGCCGGTAAAAATTTGTCCACGGGCCGCAATTGGCCCGGGGGCCGGACTTTGGACATGCCTGGTTTAGGCTATATGCTGAGCCTCTATCAATACGGAAGCACGATGCGAACTTTCTAAACATTGATATTGCTAATCATGTTAAACACAAATCAGGGCAGGTGGCCAGATTCCGGTTCAGCGACTTACATGCACCCGGTGGCTGCTACTAACGCGGATTTCTTTTTTTTATATCCGAGGCCCAAAAACCCTTTGCAGCAGAGAAGTACCTCCTCGCATGCGCATTGTGCCGGACGGGTCCTCCATACAGGAAGCCCTGACCCCTCCTGACGGAGTTTTTCCTCTCTTGTCCTGCTTGCATCCTTCCCACAGTAGCCATCTGGTGGGTCTGCAGAGGTACTGCCAGCCTCGAAGCATCACTTTTTTTTTTTTTTCCACCGCAGGCTCTTGTGAAGACAAACACCACAGTAGGTCCTAGACGGGGCAAGAAAATCACGGCAAACCGTAGGAAGCACTTCTACAATGTATACAAAATTTTAAACATTGTACAAATGATGTTTAAACCCTGGCTGTCTAAATAACTCCTGTGTTGCCGTTTTGCCGCGCAAGCACGTATGAGTCTCAGGGTTTATATATATATATATATATATATATATATATATATATATATATATATATATATATATATATATATATATATATTATAATATATATATATATACACACACATAACCAAGAAAACATGCATTGACGCATAGACCCTTTTATACACATATGTTGTTTAGTCTGTCTCCCTGGCCTCAAGGTCTGTGATTCACTGGCACCAAGGAAATGTCTCCGTTCGGGCCTATAAGACAAAGAAGACATGAGATTTCGCTTTCCCCCTCCTCCCTGTGCGCGCGGAGGGGCGATTTCGGGTTAGGGCTGAAATGGTGTGTGTGTGTGTGTGTGTGCCTGCGGACATCGACCCACCCTGCGCCACGCCATCGTGCCCCCAGAAGCCTCGTGTAGGCCTGCGGCGCCTCCTGTACCGGGCGTCCGCCCAGTCCTCGTCACCCTCCCTATACCGCCCCATCTTCCCGTTTTCCTCGTGTTCGGCAAGCAGTAGATTTCTTTTTATAATTTTTATAAAGGCACCTGTTGTGCCTATGATACAGTCTATTCTGTACAGTCCAGGTGTCCTAATCAAGTGTTCAAGATCGTTTCTTCTTCATGAACAACCATCGTTTTTATATATACACACTTGTTTCATAAACTTATATAAAAACATTACATGAGGTTTCTAACAATGAAATCAGTCTGTGTATGTTAGCCAATGCGTTCTATGTGTGCTATACGTCATGTTTAGGCTATATGCTTAGCCTCTATCAATACGGAAGCACACTGCTAACTTTCTAAACATTGATATTGCTAATCATTTTAACACAACAGGTGCAGGTGTCCGGATTCCGGTCCACCACTTACATCACCCGGTGGCTGCTTCCTAACGCGGATTTCTTTTTTTTTACCGAGCCCCCAAAACCCTTTGCAGGCAGAGAAGTAAACCTCCTCGCATGCGCATTGTTCCGGACGGGTCCTCCATACAGGAAGCCCTGACCCCTCCTGACGGAGTTCTTCCTCTCTCGTCCTGCTCGGCATCCTTCCCACAGTCCCCATCTGTTGGGTCTGCAGAGGAACTGCCAGCCTCGAAGCATCACTTTTTTTTTTTTTCCACCGCAGGCTCTAGTGAAGACAACACCACAGGTAGGTCCTAGACGGGTTCAAGGAAATAACGCAGTAAATCCGTAGGATAGCACTTCTACAATATATACAACATTTTAAACATTGTACAAATGATGTTTAAAACCCTGGCTGTCTAAATAACTCCTGTGTTGCCGTTTTGCCGCGCAAGCACGTATGAGTATCAGGGTTTATATATATATATATATATATATATTATATAATATATATATATATATATATATATATAATTTATTGATATATACACACACATAACCAAGAAAACATGCATTGACGCATAGACCCTTTTATACACATATATGTAGTTTAGTCTGTCTCCTGGCCTCAAGGTCTGTGATTCACTGGCCCCAGGAAATGTCTTCGTTCGGGCCTATAAGACAAAGAAGACATGAGATTTCGCTTTCCCCCTCCTCCCTGTGCGCGCGGAGGGGCGATTTCAGGTTAGGGCTGAAATGGTGTGTGTGGTGTGTGTGTTCGTGTGTGTGTGTGTGTGTGTGTGCCTGCGGACATCGACCCACCCTGCGCCACGCCATCGTGCCCCCGAAGCCTCGTGTAGGACTGCGGCGCCTCCTGTACCGGGCGTCCGCCCAGTCCTCGTCATCCTCCCAAGTCTCGTCAACATAATTCCCTCAATCATGTCCAGTCCCATCTTCGCGGCGTGGTTTCCTGACGTCGTATGTGGCAGCAGCAGAATGTCTAGCCCTCGTTTCGGCGCAGCATAATGTCTTTTTATAATTTTTATAAAGGCACCTGTTGTGCCTATGATACAGTCTATTCTGTACAGTCCAGGTGTCCTAATCAAGTGTTCAAGATCGTTTCTTCTTCATGAACACCATCGTTTTTATATATACACACTTGTTTCATAAACTTATATAAAAACATTACATGAGGTTTCTAACAATGAAATCAGTCTGTGTATGTTAGCCAATGCGTTCTGTGTGCTATACGTCAACGTTTAGGCTATATGCTGAGCCTCTGTCAATACGGAAGCACACTGCGAACTTTCTAAACATTGATATTGCTAATCATGTTAAACACAAATCAGGGCAGGTGGCCAGATTCCGGTCCACCGACTTACATGCACCCGGTGGCTGCTACTAACGCGGATTTCTTTTTTTTATATCCGAGGCCCAAAAACCCTTTGCAGCAGAGAAGTACCTCCTCGCATGCGCATTGTTCCGGACGGGTCCTCCATACAGGAAGCCCTGACCCCTCCTGACGGAGTTCTTCCTCTCCTCGTCCTGCTCGGCATCCTTCCCACAGTCGCCATATGGTGGGTCTGCAGAGGTACTGCCAGCCTCGAAGCATCACTATTTTTTTTTTCCACCGCAGGCTCTAGTGAAGACAAACACCACAGTAGGTCCTAGACGGGGCAAGGAAATCACGGCAACCCGTAGGAAGCACTTCTACAATGCATACAAAATTTTAAACATAGTACAAATGATGCTTAAAACCCTGGCTGTCTAAATAACTCCTTTGTTGCCATTTTGCCGCGCAAGCACGTATGAGTCTCAGGGTTTATATATATATATATTTATTTATATATACACACACATAACCAAGAAAACATGCATTGACGCATAGACCCTTTTATACACATTTATGTAGTTTAGTCTGTCTCCCTGGCCTCAATGTCTGTGATTCACTGGCACCAGGAAATGTCTCCGTTCGGGCCTATAAGACAAAGAAGACATGAGATTTCGCGTTCCCCCTCGTCCCCGTGCCGCGCGGAGGGAGGGCGATTTCGGGTGAGGGCTGGAATGGTGTGTGTGTGCCTGCGGACATCAACCCACCCTGCGCCACGCCATCGCGCCCCCAGAAGCCTCGTGTAGGCCTGCGGCGCCTCCTGTACCGGGCGTCCGCCCAGTTCTCATCATCCTCCAAATACCGCCCCATCTTCCCGTTTTCCTCGTGTTCGGCAAGCAGCGGAATGTCTTTTTATAATTTTTATAAAGGCACCTGTTGTGCCTATGATACAGTCTATTCTGTACAGTCCAGGTGTCCTAATCAAGTGTTCAAGATCGTTTCTTCTTCATGAACAACCATCGTTTTATATATACACACTTGTTTCATAAAGTTATATAAAAACATTACATCTGGTTTCTAACAATGAAATCAGTCTGTGTATGTTAGCCAATACGTTCTATGTGTGCTATACATCAACGTTTAGGCTATATGCTGAGCCTCTATCAATACGGAAGCACACTGCGAACTTTCTAAACATTGATATTGCTAATCATGTTAAACACAAATCAGGGCAGGTGGCCAGATTCCGGTCCAGCGACTTACATGCCCCGGTGGCTGCTACTAACGCGGATTTCTTTTTTTTATATCCGAGGCCCAAAAACCCTTTGCAGCAGAGAAGTACCTCCTCGCATGCGCATTGTTCCGGACGGGTCGTCCATACAGGAAGCCCTTACCCCTCCTGACGGAGTTTTTCCTCTCTTGTCCTGCTTGGCATCCTTCCCACAGTCGCCATCTGGTGGGTCTGCAGAGGTACTGCCAGCCTCGAAGCATCACTTTTTTTTTTTTTTCCACCGCAGTCTCTTGTGAAGACAAACACCACAGTAGGTCCTAGACGGGGCAAGAAAATCACGGCAACCCGTAGGAAGCACTTCTACAATGTATACAAAATTTTAAACATTGTACAAATGATGTTAAAAACCCTGGCTGTCTAAATAACTCCTGTGTTGCCGTTTTGCCGCGCAAGCACGTATGAGTCTCAGGGTTTATATATATATATATATATATATTTATATATACACACATAACCAAGAAAACATGCATTGGCGCATAGAACCTTTTTTACACATATATGTAATTTAGTCTGTCTCCCTGGCCTCAAGGTCTGTGATTCATTGGCCTCCAGGAGATGTCTCCGTTCGGGCCTGTAAGACAAAGAAGACATGAGATTTCGCGTTCCCCCTCGTCCCCGTGCGCGCGGAGGGGCGATTTCGGGTGAGGGCCTGAATGGTGTGTGTGTGCCTGCGGACATCGACCCACCCCTGCGCCACGCCATCGCGCCCCCAGAAGCCTCGTGTAGGCCTGTGGCGCCTCCTGTACCGGGCGTGCGCCCAGTCCTCATCATCCTCCCAATACCGCCCCATCTTCCCGTTTTCCTCGTGTTTGGCAAGCAGCGGAATGTCTTTTTATAATTTTTATAAAGGCACCTGTTGTGCCTATTATACAAAGTCTATTCTGTACAGTCCAGGTGTCCTAATAAAGTGTTCAAGAACGTTTCTTGTCTTCATGAACAACCATCGTTTTATATATACACACTTGTTTCATAAATTTATACAAACATTACATCAGGTTTCTAACAGTGAAATCAGTCTGTGTATGTTAGCCAACACGTTCTATGTGTGCTATACGTCAACGTTTAGGCTATATGCTTAGCCTCTATCAATACGGAAGCACACTGCTAACTTTCTAAACATTGATATTGCTAATCATGTTAAACATAAATCTGGGCAGGTGTCCGGATTCTGGTCCACCGACTTCCATGCACCCGGTGGCTGCTCCTAACGCGGATTTCTTTTTTTTCATCCGAGCCCCAAAAACCCTTTGAAGCAGAGAAGTACCTCCTCGCATGCGCATTGTTCCGGACGGGTCCTCCATACAGGAAGCCCTGACCCCTCCTGACGGAGTTCTTCCTCTCTCGTCCTGCTCGGCATCCTTCCCACAGTCGCCATCTGGTGGGTCTGCAGAGGTACTGCCAGCCTCGAAGCATCACTTTTTTTTTTTTCCACCGCAGGCTCTAGTGAAGACAAACACCACAGTTGGTCCTAGACGGGGCAAGGAAATCACGGCAACCCGTAGGAAGCACTTCTACAATGTATACAAAATTTTAAACATTGTACAAATGATGTTTAAAACCCTGGCTGTCTAAATAACTCCTGTGTTGCCGTTTTGCCGCGCAAGCACGTATGAGTCTCAGGTTTATATATATATATATATATATATAATATATATATATATATTATATATATATATATATATAATATATATATAATAAATTTAATATATTTATATATACCCACACATAACCAAGAAAACATGCATTGACGCATTGTTCCGGACGGGTTCCTCCATACAGCCACCCGGTGGCTGCTCCTAACGAGATTTCTTTTTTTTCATCCGAGCCCCAAAAACCCTTTGCAGCAGAGAAGTACCTCCTCGCTGCGCATTGTTCCGGACGGGTCCTCCATACAGGAAGCCCTGACCCCTCCTGACGGATGTTCTTCCTCCTTGTCCTGCTCGGCATCCTTCCCACAGTCGCCATCTGGTGGGTCTGCAGAGGTACTGCCAGCCCCACACGCAGGCTCTAGTGAAGACAACACCACAGTAGGTCCTAGACGGGGCAAGAAATCACGGCAACCCGTAGGAAGCACTTCCTACAATGTATACAAAATTTTAAACATTGTACAAATGATGTTTAAAACCCTGGTGTCTACATAACTCCTGTGTTGCCATTTTGCCGCGCAAGCACTATGAGTATCAGGGTTTATATATATATATATATATATAAATAAATTTATATAATTTAATATATACACACACATAACCAAGAAAACATGCTTGACGCATTGTTCCGGACGGGTCCTCCATACAGCCACCCGGTGGCTGCTCCTAACGAGAATTTCTTTTTTTTCATCCGAGCCCCAAAAACCCTTTGCAGCAGAGAAGTACCTCCTCGCATGCGCATTGTTCCGGACGGGTCCTCCATACAGGAAGCCCTGACCCCTCCTGACGGAGTTCTTCCTCTCTTGTCCTGCTCGGCATCCTTCCCACAGTCGCCATCTGGTGGGTCTGCAGAGGTACTGCCAGCCTCGAAGCATCACTTTTTTTTTTTTCCACCGCAGGCTCTAGTGAAGACAAACACCACAGTAGGTCCTAGACGGGGCAAGGAAATCACGGCAACCCGTAGGAAGCACTTCTACAATGTATACAAAATTTTAAACATTGTACAAATGATGTTTAAAACCCTGGCTGTCTAAATAACTCCTGTGTTGCCATTTTGCCGCGCAAGCACGTATGAGTATCAGGGTTTATATATATATATATATATTTTATTCATTATTTATTTATAATACACACACATAACCAAGAACATGCATTGACGCATAGACCCTTTTATACACATATATGTAGTTTAGTCTGTCTCCCTGGCCTCAAGGTCTGTGATTCACTGGCACCCAGGAAATGTCTCCGTTCGGGCCTATAAGACAAAGAAGACATGAGATTTCGCTTCCCCCCCTCCCTGTGCGCGCGGAGGGGCGATTTCGGGTTAGGGCTGAAATGGTGTGGTGTGTGTGTGTGTGTGTGTGGGTGTGTGTGTGTGTGTGTCCTGCGGACATCGACCCACCCCTGCGCCACGCCATCGTGCCCCCAGAAGCCTCGTGTAGGCCTGCGGCGCCTCCTGTACCGGGCGTCCGCCCAGTCCTCGTCACCCACCAAATACCGCCCCATCTTCCCGTTTTCCTCGTGTTCGGCAAGCAGCAGAATGTCTTTTTATAATTTTTATAAAGGCACCTGTTGTGCCTATGATACAGTCTATTCTGTACAGTCCAGGTGTCCTAATCAAGTATTCAAGATCGTTTCTTCTTCATGAACAACCATCGTTTTATATATACACACTTGTTTCATAAACTTATATAAAAACATTACATCAGGTTTCTAACAATGAAATCAGTCTGTGTATGTTAGCCAACACGTTCTATGTGTGCTATACGTCAACGTTTAGGCTATATGCTGAGCCTCTATCAATACGGAAGCACACTGCGAACTTTCTAAACATTGATATTGCTAATCATGTTAAACACAAATCAGGGCAGGTGGCCAGATTCCGGTCCACCGACTTACATGCACCCGGTGGCTGCTACTAACGCGGATTTCTTTTTTTTATATCCGAGGCCCAAAAACCCTTTGCAGCAGAGAAGTACCTCCTCGCATGCGCATCGTTCCGGACGGGTCCTCCATACATGAAGCCCTGACCCCTCCTGACGGAGTTTTTCCTCTCTTGTCCTGCTTGGCATCCTTCCCACAGTCGCCATCTGGTGGGTCTGCAGTTGTACTGCCAGCCTCGAAGCATCACTTTTTTTTTTTCCACCGCAGGCTCTAGTGAAGACAAACACCACAGTAGGTCCTAGACGGGGCAAGGAAATCACGGCAACCCGTAGGAAGCACTTCTACAATGTATACAAAATTTTAAACATTGTACAAATGATGTTTAAAACCCTGGCTGTCTAAATAACTCCTGTGTTGCAGTGCAAGCACGTATGAGTATCAGGGTTTATATATATTATATATAATATATATATATATATATATATTTATATATATACACACACATAACCAAGAAAACATGCATTGACGCATAGACCCTTTTTACACATATATGTAATTAGTCTGTCTCCCTGGCCTCAAGGTCTGTGATTCATTGGCCTCCAGGAGATGTCTCCGTTCGGGCCTGTAAGACAAAGAAGACATGAGATTTCGCGTTCCCCTCGCCCCCGTGCGCGCGGAGGGGCGATTTCGGGTGAGGGCTGGAATGGTCTGTGTGTGCCTGCGGACATCGACCCACCCCTGCGCCACGCCATCGCGCCCCCAGAAGCCTCGTGTAGGCCTGTGGCGCCTCCTGTACCGGGCGTCCGCCCAGTCCTCATCATCCTCCCAATACCGCCCCATCTTCCCGTTTTCCTCGTGTTTGGCAAGCAGCGGAATGTCTTTTTATAATTTTTATAAAGGCACCTGTTGTGCCTATTATACAAAGTCTATTCTGTACAGTCCAGGTGTCCTAATAAAGTGTTCAAGAACGTTTCTTGTCTTCATGAACAACCATCGTTTTATATATACACACTTGTTTCATAAATTTATACAAACATTACATCAGGTTTCTAACAATGAAATCAGTCTGTGTATGTTAGCCAACGCGTTCTATGTGTGCTATACGTCAACGTTTAGGCTATATGCTGAGCCTCTGTCAATACGGAAGCACACTGCGAACTTTCTAAACATTGATATTGCTAATCATGTTAAACACAAATCAGGGCAGGTGGCCAGATTCCGGTCCACCGACTTACATGCACCCGGTGGCTGCTACTAACGCGGATTTCTTTTTTTTATATCCGAGGCCCAAAAACCCTTTGCAGCAGAGAAGTACCTCCTCGCATGCGCATTGTTCCGGACGGGTCCTCCATACAGGAAGCCCTAACCCCTCCTGACGGAGTTTTTCCTCTCTTGTCCTGCTCGGCATCCTTCCCACAGTCGCCATCTGGTGGGTCTGCAGATGTACTGCCAGCCTCGAAGCATCACTTTTTTTTTTTTCCACCGCAGGCTCTAGTGAAGACAAACACCACAGTAGGTCCTAGACGGGGCAAGGAAATCACGGCAACCCGTAGGAAGCACTTCTACAATGTATACAAAATTTTAAACATTGTACAAATGATGTTTAAAACCCTGGCTGTCTAAATAACTCCTGTGTTGCCGTTTTGCCGCGCAAGCACGTATGAGTCTCAGGGTTTATATATATATATATATACACACACATAACCAAGAAAACATGCATTGACGCATAGACCCTTTTTTACACATATATGTAATTTAGTCTGTCTCCCTGGCCTCAAGGTCTGTGATTCATTGGCCTCCAGGAGATGTCTCCGTTCGGGCCTGTAAGACAAAGAAGACATGAGATTTTGCGTTCCCCCTCGTCCCCGTGCGCGCGGAGGGGCGATTTCGGGTGAGGGCTGGAATGGTGTGTGTGTGCCTGCGGACATCGACCCACCCTGCGCCACGCCATCGCGCCCCCAGAAGCCTCGTGTAGGCCTGCGGCGCCTCCTGTACCGGGCGTCCGCCCAGTCCTCATCATCCTCCAAATACCGCCCCATCTTCCCGTTTTCCTCGTGTTCGGCAAGCAGCGGAATGTCTTTTTATAATTTTATAAAGGCACCTGTTGTGCCTATTATACAAAGTCTATTCTGTACAGTCCAGGTGTCCTAATAAAGTGTTCAAGAACGTTTCTTGTCTTCATGAACAACCATCGTTTTATATATACACACTTGTTTCATAAAATTATACAAACATTACATCAGGTTTCTAACAGTGAAATCAGTCTGTGTATGTTAGCCAATGCGTTCTATGTGTGCTATACGTCAACGTTTAGGCTATATGCTTAGCCTCTATCAATACGGAAGCACACTGCTAACTTTCTAAACATTGATATTGCTAATCATGTTAAACACAAATCAGGGCAGGTGGCCGGATTCCGGTCCACCGACTTACATGCACCCGGTGGCTGCTCCTAACGCGGATTTCTTTTTTTTATCCGAGCCCCAAAAACCCTTTGCAGCAGAGAAGTACCTCCTCGCATGCGCATTGTTCCGGACGGGTCCTCCATACAGGAAGCCCTGACCCCTCCTGACGGAGTTCTTCCTCTCTCGTCCTGCTCGGCATCCTTCCCACAGTCGCCATCTGGTGGGTCTGCAGAGGTACTGCCAGCCTCGAAGCATCACTTTTTTTTTTTTTCCACCGCAGGCTCTAGTGAAGACAAACACCACAGTAGGTCCTAGACGGGGCAAGGAAATCACGGCAACCCGTAGGAAGCACTTCTACAATGTATACAAAATTTTAAACATTGTACAAATGATGTTTAAAACCCTGGCTGTCTAAATAACTCCTGTGTTGCCGTTTTGCCGCGCAAGCACGTATGAGTCTCAGGTTTATATATATATATACACACACATAACCAAGAAAACATGCATTGACGCATAGACCCTTTTTTACACATATATGTAATTAGTCTGTCTCCTTGGCCTCAAGGTCTGTGATTCATTGGCCTCCAGGAGATGTCTCCGTTCGGGCCTGTAAGACAAAGAAGACATGAGATTTCGCGTTCCCCCTCGTCCCCGTGCGCGCGGAGGGGCGATTTCGGGTGAGGGCTGGAATGGTGTGTGTGTGCCTGCGGACATCGACCCACCCTGCGCCACGCCATCGCGCCCCCAGAAGCCTCGTGTAGGCCTGCGGCGCCTCCTGTACCGGGCGTCCGCCCAGTCCTCATCATCCTCCCAATACCGCCCCATCTTCCCGTTTTCCTCGTGTTTGGCAAGCAGCGGAATGTCTTTTTATAATTTTTATAAAGGCACCTGTTGTGCCTATTATACAAAGTCTATTCTGTACAGTCCAGGTGTCCTAATAAAGTGTTCAAGAACGTTTCTTGTCTTCATGAACAACCATCGTTTTATATATACACACTTGTTTCATAAATTTATACAAACATTACATCAGGTTTCTAACAATGAAATCAGTCTGTGTATGTTAGCCAACGCGTTCTATGTGTGCTATACGTCAACGTTTAGACTATATGCTTAGCCTCTATCAATACGGAAGCACACTGCGAACTTTCTAAACATTGATATTGCTAATCATGTTAACACAAATCAGGGCAGGTGGCCAGATTCCGGTCCACCGACTTACATGCACCCGTGGCTGCTACTAAACGGATTTCTTTTTTTTTTTTAATCCGAGGCCCAAAAACCCTTTGCAGCAGAGAAGTACCTCCTCCCATCCGCATTGTTCCGGACGGGTCCTCCATACAGGAAGCCCTAACCCCTCCTGACGGAGTTTTTCCTCTCTTGTCCTGCTCGGCATCCTTCCCACAGTCGCCATCTGGTGGGTCTGCAGAGGTACTGCCAGCCTCGAAGCATCACTTTTTTTTTTTTTTTTCACCGCAGGCTCTTGTGAAGACAAACACCACAGTAGGTCCTAGACGGGGCAAGGAAATCACGGCATCCCGTAGGAAGCACTTCTACAATGTATACAAAATTTTAAACATTGTACAAATGATGTTTAAAACCCTGGCTGTCTAAATAACTCCTGTGTTGCCGTTTTGCCGCGCAAGCACGTATGAGTATCAGGGTTATATATATATATATATTTATTCATTTATTTATTTATATATACACACACATAACCAAGAAAACATGCATTGACGCATAGACCCTTTTATACACATATATGTAGTTTAGTCTGTCTCCCTGGCCTCAAGGTCTGTGATTCACTGGCACCCAGGAAATGTCTCCGTTCGGGCCTATAAGACAAAGAAGACATGAGATTTCGCGTTCCCCCCTCCTCCTGTGCGCGCGGAGGGGCGATTTCGGGTGAGGGCTGGAATGGTGTGTGTGTGTGTGTGTGTGCCTGCGGACATCGACCCCCCTGCCACGCCATCGTTTCCCCCCAGAAGCCTCGTGTAGGCCTGCGGCGCCTCCTGTACCGGGCGTCCGCCCAGTCCTCGTCACCCTCCCAATACCGCCCATCTTCCCGTTTTCCTCGTGTTCGGCAAGCAGTAGAATGTCTTTTTATAATTTTTATAAAGGCACCTGTTGTGCCTATGATACAGTCTATTCTGTCAGTCCAGGTGTCCTAATCAAGTGTTCAAGAACGTTTCTTCTTCATGAACAACCATCGTTTTATATATAAACTCTTTTCATAAACTTATATATAAAAACATTACATCAGGTTTCTAACAATGAAATCAGTCTGTGTATGTTAGCCAATGCGTTCTATGTGTGCTATACGTCAACGTTTAGGCTATATGCTTAGCCTCTATCAATACGGAAGCACACTGCTAACTTTCTAAACATTGATATTGCTAATCATGTTAAACACAAATCAGGGCAGGTGTCCGGATTCCGGTCCACCGACTTACATGCACCCGGTGGCTGCTCCTAACGCGGATTTCTTTTTTTTCATCCGAGCCCCAAAACCCTTTGCAGCAGAGAAGTACCTCCTCGCATGCGCATTGTTCCGGACGGGTCCTCCATACAGGAAGCCCTGACCCCTCCTGACGGAGTTATTCCTCTCTCGTCCTGCTCGGCATCCTTCCCACAGTCGCCATCTGGTGGGTCTGCAGAGGTACTGCCAGCCTCGAAGCATCACTATTTTTTTTTTTTTTCCACCACAGGCTCTAGTGAAGACAAACACCACAGTAGGTCCTAGACGGGGCAAGGAAATCACGGCAACCCGTAGGAAGCACTTCTACAATGTATACAAAATTTTAAACATTGTACAAATGATGTTAAAACCCTGGCTGTCTAAATAACTCCTGTGTTGCCGTTTTGCTTTTGCCGCAGCGCAAGCACGTATGAGTCTCAGGGTTTATATTTATATATATATATATTATATATACACACACATAACCAAGAAAACATGCATTGACGCATAGACCCTTTTTACACATATATGTAATTTAGTCTGTCTCCCTGGCCTCAAGGTCTGTGATTCATTGGCCTCCAGGAGATGTCTCCGTTCGGGCCTGTAAGACAAAGAAGACATGAGATTTCGCGTTCCCCCTCGTCCCCGTGCGCGCGGAGGGGCGATTTCGGGTGAGGGCTGGAATGGTGTGTGTGTGCCTGCGGACATCGACCCACCCCTGCGCCACGCCATCGCGCCCCCAGAAGCCTCGTGTAGGCCTGTGGCACCTCCTGTACCGGGCGTGCGCCCAGTCCTCATCATCCTCCCAATACCGCCCAATCTTCCCGTTTTCCTCGTGTTTGGCAAGCAGCGGAATGTCTTTTTATAATTTTTATAAAGGCACCTGTTGTGCCTATTATACAAAGTCTATTCTGTACAGTCCAGGTGTCCTAATAAAGTGTTCACGAACGTTTCTTGTCTTCATGAACAACCATCGTTTTATATATACACACTTGTTTCATAAATTTATACAAACATTACATCAGGTTTCTAACAATGTAATCAGTCTGTGTATGTTAGCCAACGCGTTCTTTGTGTGCTATACGTCAACGTTTAGGCTATATGCTTAGCCTCTGTCAATACGGAAGCACACTGCGAACTTTCTAAACATTGATATTGCTAATCATGTTAAACACAAATCAGGGCAGGTGGCCAGATTCCGGTCCACCGACTTACATGCACCCGGTGGCTGCTACTAACGGGATTTCTTTTTTTTATATCCGAGGCCCAAAAACCCTTTGCAGCAGAGAAGTACCTCCTCGCATGCGCATTGTTCCGGACGGGTCCTCCATACAGGAAGCCCTAACCCCTCCTGACGGAGTTTTTCCTCTCTTGTCCTGCTCGGCATCCTTCCCACAGTCGCCATCTGGTGGGTCTGCAGAGGTACTGCCAGCCTCGAAGCATCACTTTTTTTTTTTTTCCACCGCAGGCTCTCGTGAAGACAAACACCACAGTAGGTCCTAGACGGGGCAAGGAAATCACGGCAACCCGTAGGAAGCACTTCTACAATGTATACAAAATTTTAAACATTGTACAAATGATGTTAAAAACCTGGCTGTCTAAATAACTCCTGTGTTGCTGTTTTGCCGCGCAAGCACGTATGAGTCTCAGGGTTTATATATATATATATATATTATATATATATATATATATATAATATATATATATATATATATATACACACATAACCAAGAAAACATCATTGACGCATAGACCCTTTTTTACACATATATGTAATTTAGTCTGTCTCCCTGCCTCAAGGTCTGTGATTCATTGGCTCCAGGAGAGTTTTCCTCTCTCGTCCTGCTCGCCATCCTTCCCACAATCGCCATCTGGTGGGTCTGCAGAGGTACTGCCAGCCTCGAAGCATCGCTTTTTTTTTTCCACCACAGGCGCGAGTGAAGACAAACACCACAGTAGGTCCTAGACGGGGCAAGGAAATCACGGCATCCCGTAGGAAGCACTTCTACAATGTATACAAAATTTTAACATTGACAAATGATGTTTAAAACCCTGGCTGTCTAAATAACTCCTGTGTTGCCGTTTTGCCGCGCAAGCACTAGGAGTCTCAGGTTTATATATATATGTACACACACATAACCAAGAAAACATGCATTGACGCATAGACCCTTTTTTACACATTTATGTAATTTAGTCTGTCTCCCTGGCTCAAGGTCTGTGATTCATTGGCCTCCAGGAGATGTCTCCGTTCGGGCCTGTAAGACAAAGAAGACATGAGATTTCGCGTTCCCCCTCGTCCCCGTGCGCGCGGAGGGGCGATTTCGGGTGAGGGCTGGAATGGTGTGTGTGTGCCTGCGGACATCGACCCACCCCTGCGCCACGCCATCGCGCCCCCAGAAGCCTCGTGTAGGCCTGCGGCGCCCCCTGTACCGGGCGTCCGCCCAGTCCTCATCATCCTCCCAATACCGCCCCATCTTCCCGTTTTCCTCGTGTTTGGCAAGCAGCGGAATGTCTTTTTATAATTTTTATAAAGGCACCTGTTGTGCCTATTATACAAAGTCTATTCTGTACAGTCCAGGTGTCCTACAAAGTGTTCAAGAACGTTTCTTGTCTTCATGAACAACCATCGTTTTATATATACACACTTGTTTCATAAATTTATACAAACATTACATCAGGTTTCTAACAATGAAATCAGTCTGTGTATGTAGCCAACGCGTCTATGTGTGCTATACGTCAACGTTTAGACTATATGCTGAGCCTCTGTCAATACGGAAGCCACTGCGAACTTTCTAAATAGTGATATTGCTCATCATGTTAAAACAAATCAGGGCAGGTGGCCAGATTCTGGTCCACCGACTTACATGCACCCGGTGGCTGCTACTAAAACGGATTTCTTTTTTTTTATATCCGAGGCCCAAAAACCCTTTGCAGCAGAGAAGTACCTCCTCGCATGCGCATGTTCCGGACGGGTCCTCCTACAAGGGAAGCCTAAACCCTCCTGACGGATTTTTTCCTCTCTTGTCTGATCGGCACCCTTCCACAGTCGCCTCTGGTGGGTCTGCAGAGGTACTGCCAGCCTCGAAGCATCACTTTTTTTTTTTCCACCGCAGGCTCGAGTGAAGACAAAACACCACAGTAGGTCCTTGACGAAGGAAGAAAATCACGGCATCCGGTAGGAAAGCACTCCTACAATATATACAATATTTTAAACAATGTACAAATGATGTTTAAAACCCTGGCTGTTAAATAACTCCTGTGTTGCCGTTTTGCCGCGCAAGCACGTATGAGTCTCAGGGTATATATATATATATATATATATATATATATATATATTTATTTATATATACACACACATAACCAAGAAGAAAACATGCATTGACGGCATAGACCCTTTATACACATATATGTAGTTTATTCTGTCTCCCTGGCCTCAAGGTCTGTGTAATTCACTGGCACCCAGGGAAATGTCTCCGTTCGGGCCTGGTAAGACAAAGAAGACATGAGATTTCGCGTTCCCCCTCGTCCCCGTGCGCGCGGAGGGGCCGATTTCGGGTGAGGGCTGGAATGGTGTGTGTGTGCTGCGGACATCGACCCACCCCTGCGCCACGCCATCGCGCCACCAGAAGCTCGTGTAGGCGTGCGGCGCCCCATTACCGGGCGTCCGCCCAGTCCTCATCATCCTCCCAATACCGCCCCATCTTCCCGTTTTTCTCGTGTTTGGCAAGCAGCGGCGGAATGTTCTTTTTATCATTTTATAAAGGCACCTGTTGTGCCTATTATACAAAGTCTATTCTGTAGAGTCACAGGTGTCCTAATAAGTGTTCAAGAATGTTCTTGCCTTCATGAACAACCATCCTTTTATATATTACACACTTGTTTCATAAATTTATACAAACATTACATCAGGTTTCTAACAGTGAAATCAGTCTGTGTATGTTACCAATGCGTTCTATGTGTGCTATACGTCAACGTTTAGGCTATTGCTTAGCCTCTATCAATACGGAAGCAAACTGCTAACTTTCTAAACATTGATATTGCTAATCATGTGAAACACCAAATCAGGAAGGTGGCCGATTCCGGTCCACCGAACTTAACATGCACCCGGTGGCTGCTACTAACGCGGATTTCTTTTTTTATATCCGAGGCCCAAAACCAGCAGCAGAGAAGTACCTCCTCGCATGCGGCATGTTCCGGACGCGGTCCTCCATACAGGAAGCCCTAACCCCTCCTGACGGAGTTTTTCCTCCTCTTGCTGCTCGGCATCCTTCCCACAGTTGCCTCTGGTGGGTCTGCAGAGCTACTGGCCAGCTCGAAGCATCACTTTTTTTTTTTTTTCACGCGAGAGCGGCGTTGAAGACAAAACACCACAGTAGGGTCCTAGACTGGCAAGGAAATCACGGCAAACCGTAGGAAGAACTTCTTACAATTGTATACAAAATTTTAAACATGTACAAATGATGTTTAAAACCCTGGCTGGTCTAA
>NW_026907420.1:0-31761 GCF_019802595.1 Syngnathoides biaculeatus
TTCCATCAGTCACTATGGTTATTTTCAGACTTTATTCCTGTTACAAATAAATAGCACAAGTGTGTACATCAACTGCAAAATTATGGGAACTGCTACATTCCACCTGGCATGATCTTCCTTGTGCATCCTGAACATTCTCACATTTCTAAGACACAAAATCCTAAAGTTATCTTACATCTCACAGCAAAAGATGAGCATCGTAGGTGCCTCACCAGGGTGTTGACGACGTTTGCACGTGTATGTGCGCACGCACGCATGTGACAGCGGGTGAGGAGGAGGTTGTAGGATGCCAAAAGTGTGGTTATCTGGAGGTGTTGCTGCTTAGTTCTCCATGTTTGTGGAGAAGAATGCCAGAAAAAAACTTCAATTCTTTCAGGAAAAAAACAAAACAAAACAGTTTTTAGCATTTTGTGCATGGTGTGTCAATATAATGATAGAAGGGGAAGAAGTTATTTTAATTATTCATTTTATTACCGCAACCTCCGTAGCTAAAGAGACCTATTCTGCTGCAGTAATTTCTCACTTTGGCAAAATGACATTTAAAAGAAGTCAATAATTGAGAGAACACATGGGAACAGATTTGCTGAAGGGCACTTCTTTTCCTTTTTGCTTGTCCCGTTAGGGGTCGCCACAACGTGTCATCTTTTTCCATCTAAGCCTATCTTGTGCATCTTCCTCACTAACACCCACTGTCCTCATGTCTTCCCTCACAACATCCATCAACCTTTTCTTTGGTCTTCCTCTCGCTCTTTTGCCTGGCAGCTCCATCCTCAGCACCCTTCTACCAATATACTCACTCTCTCGCCTCTGGACATGTCCAAACCATCGAAGTCTGCTCTCTCTAACCTTGTCTCCAAACATCCAACTTTGGCTGTTCCTCTAATGAGCTCATTTATAATCCTCTCCAACGTGCTCACTCCAAGAGAGAACCTCAACATCTTCATTTCTGCTACCTCCAGTTCTGCTTCCTGCTTCTTCAGTGCCGCCGTCTCTAATCCATACATCATGGCCGGCCTCACCACTGTCTTATAAGCTTTTCCCTTCATCCAAGCAGAGACTCTTCTGTCACATAGAACAGACACCTTCCACCAGCTATTCCAACCTGCTTGGACCCATTTCATCACTTCCTTACCAGACTCACCATCGCTTTGTATTGTTGACCCCAAGTATTTGAAGTCGTCCACCCTCGCCATCTCTTCTCCCTGTAGCCTCACTCTTCCCCCTCCACCGCTCTCATTCATGGACATATATTCTGTCTTACTTCGGCTAATCTTCATTCCTCTCCTTCCTAGTGCATGCCTCCATCTTTATAATTGTTCCTTCGCCTGCTACCCGCTTTCACTGTGTATCACAATAGCATTTGTGATCTAATGAATCAAACAATTTAAACTAGTGAGGCTTTTGTCCACTTGGCTGGCAGATCACCTTCAGTTTCTCGTGAGGTACCTCACTAGGCTTAGTTTGCCATACAGTAAATGGCCTGCTTCATTTCCACAACAACCTAGGGCTGGATGCTGTTGTTTGTAAAGATTGGGTTATCTTGTTTTTGGTGTTTTTAAATCCTATGCGCTGTCTGAATGGCACATGACAGACAACACTTTACTGGTTGCAAATAGGAGCCTTAGTTCATAAGGCTATGTGAGCAGCAACTCCATACCAGGACAAATGGGGGCGCTGTGTAGCTCAAAAACTCACCTTTTAAAAACACTAGTGGATGCAGCAGGGCTGGTGCTATCTGATGCCCTGGAGGTGGGCTCTCTGGTGGGCTGGTTGAGATGAGTCGAGAACTCTGGATCAGGAAATTGCCTACAGCAGAGATGAACATCCTCCAGCAGAGAGGCTCAACCCAACCCCAAAGGTTCTGTGATCTCTACCTGAAGTCTTATTCGAGAGATCTTTGTCCCCCCAAGAACAATCAGACATTAGCAGTACAAAGTGTGGAAAAAAGGATCATGTACACTCTGTGAAAACTATTACCTGAGCTGACCTGTGCAACAGAAATGTCTGTCTGGACAGGAACCAGAGTGGAGGACTTTGAAAGCTGCCCGCCCCCCCCCCAAAAAAATAGACATAATCCACAATGAAGGATTTCATACAGTACTATTGTAGCAAATCCATTTTTGTGTCTATTTTGTGATTTACATGAACATTGTTTTCCATGTTGAGGTGCTATGCTTTGGATTATGAATGTTTACACAATGTCACTATATTTTCTTTGATGGTGCCGAATAAAAGAAGGAAGATAAATACATTTAAGGTCTTAAATCTTATAAGTTTACTGTCAAGCTAAGCTCCATACTGGAATTTCGCTTCCACAAAACTGCACAGAACTTTAATACTTTTGTAAGCTTTTATGCAGTGAATTCTAAAAGAATGAGCTGAAGAATTTCATTCTTTGCTGAGTTTGTCTTTGAATTTTTTTGCCATGTATTTTAATTTTATTTTTTATAATGGGGTTTTCTTAAAATAGACTGAATGTATTATGTCATCATTATTGATGTAGATTAACATATGGTCACTTTAGCCTTGTTGTACTAAATGTTAACATCAATTTCCAGATGTATGGTCACCATGGTGGTCAACACATACAGGTATCTCAACTATGTAAAAAAAAAAAAAAAAAAAAAAAAAACATACAAGAACCCCAGAAGAATCAGGGGGAAAGTATTAGGTTTGGGGATCACTGTAGCAAATAAAGCATTTTAAAGCAACCCAAAATATGCTTGTGCGCTACTGATTAAAGCACATTCATTGTACAAAATCTTAGTGAATTCTCATGAGAACATGCTCAAAGGAAAACAACTGATAAGCAAGTGCAAATGCAAGATGTTGGTCTATGTTTTTGTTGATGATTAAAATAAAAATCCTCGCCGAGTTACAACGCCGTTTTTTTTTTTTTTAAAGCCTTTATTTAGTGTAAAAACCACAGCGTGACGTCAAAGTAGGCCATGCCCTTCAACATGAACCATTTTTCACAGTTTTCTGGGAGGTGTTCATCAACTGGCTTGACTCCAGGTTGCAGCAGTGTTTTACTTCCAAATGTAGCGATTGGATGCAATGAGAGGTGACGGTACCTTGTGGGCTCAACGGTTGTTTCGTGCCAGCCTACTCATGTGGGACAGTGGGGGTGGTGGGGGGGGTGGGATGAGTAAAGAAGGTCAATTGGGACACAATATAAACAGACAAGTGGCCACAACATCACTGCCACTTGCAAAATGTAATGAAAGGCAATACAAGAGGTGAATAAATCAGTCTGCCTTTACAAAGAAAATAAGTTATAATTTTGATAAAGACTGTCAGAAATCTAATTTAAAAATACAATTTTGTTTCTTACTGTGTAGCTGGCAGTAGAGTAAAACAGCACTGGATGCTAATTAGAGCTATTAGGTTTCGTGTTCGTTTAGCTACACGAGTCAAAAGCCCAGTTCTACATCATCTTTCCATATTGGAATGAAGATGAAATACAACAGTATTTTTTTGTGTGTTTTGAACAAATCTTCCTGACAATCAGCACCAAGGACAATGAGGTCTTTCTTTATATAGTTAGAGAATATGTGCATTGGGAAAATGAATTCATACTGTCTTAATACCTATCATTGTTTGTCACAATAATACATATGTATCACTTTACTGGTCTCTAACAAGGAGCTGAATGGTAAAATTAATTGCAAACCTCTGTGAATCTTCCAGTCCCTCAACATTTCTGAACAGCAACCAGCTGATAATACGAAGATCAGTGAGCGCTTCCGTCTGAGGACATTCTGTTTGAAGCTTTGAAATGACGATGTACTGTCGATGGCTCGTTAGCGGTCATCTTGGTCTCATAAAGTCAAAATAACAGCATAATGAAGAGGAATGAGTAAACAAAAAATCTTATCGAACTAGGATATGTAATGGTCGATGCATGGATCAAACATGAACTTTGCCATTCACCTGCTTGCTATAGGTACTGAAAGCATTCAAAAGTTTAGAGAAGGTCAAATTAAGGTCACCTGTAAATGTTCTGCTGCATTTTAGGTTCCCTAAACTATTGTTGGTCATTTATGATCTTGGTTGGATCGAGAAAATGCATACCTCCGACAAAACTTTGCACATGTTCTTTAAAACTAAGAAGTACATGCTAACAAATGATACGTTATAATCAGATTTCAGAGCTTGACCACCTGGTCTCTAGTGCAGAAAAATGCTGATAACATTTCCCTTAGAGCTGCAGTCAAACTTGCAGTAATCACAGGATGTTCTTTCACGTACGGGCTACAGAATCAGCTTTAAAAACTTCAGAGAATCCCCAACGTTAATCATTAGTCGAATATAAATCATGTACTCCCGTATTCCTTGTGAGGATGAGTGGTCAATAGTCTCCGGCAGGGACCATTGTGAAAATGGTGCATAAACTAAGTATCCATCCATCCACTCGCTTAGCTGCTTATCCTCATGAGTGTCCCGGGAGTGCTGGAGCCTATCCCAGCAGTCAATGCACAGGAGGCGGAGTACACCCTAAACTTGTTGCCAGCCAATCGCAGGGCACATAGAAACCAACAGCCGCACTCACAATCATACCTAGGGGCAATTTAGAGTGTCCAATTAACGTTGCATGTTTTTGGGAGGTGAGAAGAAACCGGAGTGCCTGGAGAAAACCCACGCAGGCATGGAGAGAAGATGCAAACTATACACAGGCGGGTCCGGGATTGAACCCGGGACCTCAGAACTTTAATTTGCACTGTTGGATAGTGCCTGCCTGAGAAGGACCTGGAATAGGTGGTGACCAGGATGTGGAGGGTTAGGATTCTGAATGGCACTCCCCCATTCCCCCAGCAGCTTGATTGTTCGTTGCACAACACGTTGCCCCAACCTGGGAATCAAACCCACAACAACTCTGGGATTAAGAGTCTCATTATCTATCGACTGAGCTCGCCGGGCACTT
The DNA here is from genome assembly GCF_019802595.1 of Syngnathoides biaculeatus. Lineage (NCBI taxonomy): Eukaryota > Metazoa > Chordata > Actinopteri > Syngnathiformes > Syngnathidae > Syngnathoides > Syngnathoides biaculeatus. Next base: position 4,925 of record NW_026907420.1, read on the forward strand.
CCTTTAATATATTGTTCATGCTGGTTCCCCACCGACTGCAAACACTGATTTCTAATGACTCTCTCTGACAAGTTTAAATACGTACGGCCATAAAGGTCGCACAGTGTGAGACGAACAAGCAGCTCGGACTGTTTGGTCGACTTGACTGGTGTCGACCTCATTAGGTGCTCTGGTCAGGTGTAGCGGCAAGTGACCTATGGTGAACAGCAAAAACGTGCTCCTTTGCATTACACCACCACGACTACGGAATTACCATATTTTAAGTTAGAGCCCGTGTGAAATGACGCTGACTCACCAAAACATTGTCCTGCATCCGTGCTATTAGAGCAAAATCGAGTCATACTTGACTAACTAATTGGCAAGCTATCAGCTGTCAAACAAAGTTCTGCTATTCAGACTCCCTGGCCTCTAGTTGAACCCATACCATGGAACTCATGTTTTGGGCTTATAAAGAAGGAAAGCTCCCAAAAATACACGCACACACACACACACACACACACACACACACACACGCACACACACACGCACACACACGCACACACACCCTTGGGTATCGTTAAGCCCTGCTTAGCAGCTCAGTGAGTCTGGCAGGCAGCTCTGCTGATATTCTCGCTCTATTTTGGCTGCTCCCCTCCTGCATGCTGCTCCAAATCCTGCTGCTCTCCTTTCACACATTTTATCTCCCAACTCAGGACTTACAGTACATATACTTCATGCGAGAAGGGTTGTGTAGAGGCCACATGGATAACTTATTCTAAGTCCAATCCTCAGAAATAAGGGGGGGGGGGGGGCTGGGAATGCACGACAGGCCACTGCTCATAAACCCTCAGAGACAAAGTGTTCTCATTTTGACTAAGTGCAGCTTATGATGATTTTTTTAAACAGTAAAGTGAAATAATGGGAGTTGAAATGTCAAACAGAACGCCGTACGTGCCTTCCGTAATCTTTTTTCAATCCAATTTCCCCCCAAAGCCTGTCATGTCTGGAGTCCTGGAGTGGGGGCGTCGCATCTCCTCTCCATTTTTTCCCAGGTGAATACCCGCATGATCCAAATGCCTTTGTCGGGGCGGCCCCGGTCGCTTGTATCTTGCATTTCTTTAAAGTGAAAGAATCCTAGGACCTTTTCTAAAATTTCCCAGCCTCCTTGTGTCTTCGCAGTAGAGAATCTTAAGTTCTCTAATGGTCTTAAATCACTAAAGATTTAGGTCGAATTACGGAAATTTTTACAGAGCAAGGGGGATGAGCCGTGGAGCGGAGGAGTGGGTCAACGGACTTGGGCCCCTCCAAAGCAAACATGGGGTGAAGGTTGATTTTGAGTATTTGGGATGTCCGTGGATGGAGTAGGGGTGGGGGTGTCCTTCGGTCTTCCAGTTTTTGTCCCTGGAGGCTTTACCTCTTTTTGGCAATGCGGCGGTGTCAGGGTTCGTGGCGTTGTATTATTGTTTTGTTGTTTTTTTCATTGTTTTTTGGTTCTGTTTTCATTTATGTATTTCAGCTTTTAGTGGGTGGATTGAGTTTCCGGCCTTGGGCACGTAATAATTTGCTTTGGAGATATGTGTGAAATTTTGCGCTGGCTTGGGTATAGTGGGGAAAAGTTCGCCGGGAAAGGGTTGGGCTTTGGACGCCGTCCCCTACGGGCTGGGCGAGATGACCCTACCAGCGTGTTGGCGGGGCCTTGATCGGCGCTAGTACGTTTGTGCGTCGTTGCGTTGTTGGTGGGTGGGGAAAGGAAGGGCCTGTGGAACCTTCTTGACAAGAGATTTTTAAAGTTCTGCTTACTGGTCTATAAATCCTAAATGATTTAGGTCCTGAATACATGAAATAATTCTTACAGAATACAAACCCAGTAGAGCTCTGAGATTCGAGCGACTCAGGTCAAACATGGAGCGCAGAGTCCAAAGCAAAACATGGTGAACAGCATTAGCTATTATGGCGTGGCACAGAATGAATAAGTGCCACCAGAAGGTGAGGTCGCCCCAAGTGGAATGTTTTTAAATCAGGTGAAAACCTAATCATGCTTTTTATAATATAACCCACTTTTTGATCAAATTTACTTGTCACTGTAAATGCGTTTCAATTGTCTTTTTTTTAATATTTTGTTTGTCATTTTCCCATTGTTTTTATTTCCGTTTTTTAAATCTTTTAATCTCTCTTTTCTAAAAGCCTTTAAATCATGTTAAGCACATTGAGTTACCACCCGTCATGTCTGAAATTCGGCTATACCAAAAATTTGCTTTTTGCTTGATTATATGTGTAAATTTTTAATGGCTGGCTATGGTATACTGTTGGGCACCCCCTCCCCATAATCAGTGTTTAGGTACTGAATTGAATAAAAGTTTCAAAAAGGCACTTACAAAACTGTAGTACTCACTGCTTCGTCCTTCCTGGTTCCCTTCTTCCCCGTTCCCCTTCATTTCGTCAGCTCTAAGCTGCGCCTCCTTATCTCTTTCTTCGTTCTCTGCTCCTTCCTCTCTGTGGATGGCCTTTTGTCTCTTTCTTGTTCTCTTCGTTTTTCTTCACCCTCTGCCTCCCCTCCTCTTCTTTCTTTTTCTGTTTTCTTGGTATTTCAGCTTTCGCTCCCAGAAAGAGAAAATGGGGGGAAAATAAGGGATAAAAGGGTGTAGAGATGAGGGCAGAGGGGGGGGTGGAGGCGTGGGACGAGTGGGAGTGAGGGGTGGGGGAGTGAGGGGGGGGGAATGGGCGCAAAGTGCCCGGGTGGGGGGGGGAGAGGAACCGGGGGGGGGGGGGGGGGGGGCAGGGGGGGGGGTGGGGTGTGGTGGGGGGGGGGGGTGGGATGTGGTGGGGTTGGGTTTTGGGGGGGGGAATGGGGGTGTGGGTGAGGGGTGGGGTTGGGTGGTTGATGGCTAAAGTGTTTGTAGGGGGGGGGGGGGGGGGGGGGGGGTTGTGGGGGTGTGGGGGAGAGGATGTTTAAGAGGGTTGGGGAGGAGGAAAAGGGGAGAAGTTGGGGGAGGGTAGTGGGTGTGGGGGATGAAGGGGGGTGGAGAAGGGAGTATAACTGGGCGGTAAGAAGGTGGTATGGGTGGTGTGTGATGAGTAGAGAGACGGGAGGTAAAGAGGGTCTTGGGGGAGAGAGGAGGATAGAAAGCAGGGAGGTGGGGGGAATGGGAAGGGGGGGGGGGAAATATGGGTGAGAAATAGGAGGGTGGAGTGGTGAGTGGTGGGGGGGGAGAGGAGTGTTTGCATGGGGACGGAGGCCGTGCGGAGGGGAGGGGTGATTGGGGTTAGTATGGAGAACGGGGGGGGGAGTATGGGGTGTTAGGATAGATAAGGCCTCACTCGGATGGATTGGAAGTGTGGGGGGGGGGTGGGGGTAGAGGGAGCGAGTCAGGAGGATGGGGAGAGTAGGGAAGGGGGTAGAAACAGAGGTGGGTGGGAGTGGGGGGGTGGGGGGGTGGGGGGATTGGGGAGGTGATGTGGGGTGGGGGGTTAGGGAGGGAAGGTGGGAGTGTGGTGATGAGGATGGAGGGAGTGGAGGGTGGGGGGTATAGTGGTAAGTGATGGGGTGGGGGGGGGGGGGGGGGAAGGGGAGTGGGATGGTGTTGGGCAGGGGGGTGGGGGGGGTAGGGGGGGGGACGGGGAAGGGGTGTGGAGTTGGGTGTATGGGGAATAGGGGGGGGGTGTTGGGGGTTGTGAGGTGGTGTGGGGGGGAAAGGGGAGGGGGTGTTGGTAGGGTTGGGGAGGGCATGGTGGAAGAGGGGGGAAGGGAGGGGAAGGGAAAGGGGCGGGGGGGGAGAGGAGGTGGGTAGGGGGCGGGGGGAAGTTGGTGGGGGGGGGGGGGGTGGTGGGGGAGGGGGCGGTGGGATGGAGGGGGGGTCGGGGTTGGGGGGGAGAGGGGATTGGAAGGGACAGTCAGGGGAGTGTAGGGGGGGGGGGTGAGGGGGGGGAGATAGATGGTGGGGGGGGGAAGGGGGGTTGGTGTGGGCGTGTGGGGTGGTTTGGGGTGCGAAGGAAGGGGTTGTTGGAGGGAAAAAGGAAGGTGTTTTAGGGGGGGGGGGGTAGTGGGGAGGTAGGTGGTAAGTTGAAGTTGTGGGAGGGGGGGGTGGGGGGTCTGCAGCGGTTAGGGCATTTGGCCGAGTGTAGCCGGGTTTGTTTGTGGTTGATCCCGGGTGGCGGGCAGGGTGTGTGGGGGTGGGGGGGGGGGGGGGGCCGGTGGGGGCGTCAGACTCCGAGGGGGGGGGGGGGGGTGCCAACCGTTCCCTTCCTGTTAATTTTCAGTTTTCCATTGAAATCGTCTTTTATCAAAAGTGCTCCAAACTACTGTGAGATCAGCAAAGTGTTTATGTTTGCAGCTGGTTTTTAAATTATTATTATTATTTATTTTTTTTTTTTGGAGAAAAGACTTCGATGAGGAGGGAGGCGAGCTTCGTAGCCGACCAACTGTTTACTGCTACTTTAGGCTAGCCTCTATGGGTATCTGCACTTTGCTCATCTTTTCATCCATCCACCCATCTTTCTTTCCTTCATTTCCATATTCCCTTCCCTTTTCATCCACCCCGTCTGTTTCTTGTTCATCCTTCTCTTCTCTTTGCATCTTCTCTTCAATCCTTCCATTCCATATTTCTTTCCTTGAGTTCATACTTCTTTTCCATATTTTTTCCTTCTCGTCTCATCCCCCGTCTTTCCTTTCAATGCCTTCCTTCCTTCCTTATCATCTCTCTCCCTCCTTCTTTCAATTTCCTTCTCTTTTTCATTTCACTTTCCTTCCCTTTCCGTGAGTTCATCCTTCACTTCTTCATCTTTCCTTGAGTTTCATCCTTTCTTTCTTTTTCATCTTTTCATCCACCCACCCCTCCTTTATTTCCATACTTCTTTCCTGATTCATCCCTTCATTTCCTTCCTCGAGTTCATCCTTCTTTTCCATTTTCCTTGCCTTTTCATCCACTCCTCTTTTCCTTGAGTCCATCCTTTTCCTTGCTCTTCCGTCTTCATTTCTTCCATCTTTTTCTTCTCATTCTTTCCTTTTCATCCTTGCCACATTCCAGCAGCCGTGTTTCCTTGTTTCATCCGTTACCTTCTTTTTCATCTATTTATCCACCCATCTTTCCTTTATTTTCCATTTATTACCTAACCTACCCTTTTCATTCACCCATCTTTCCATTTCCTTCTACTTTTTCATCCACCCAGCTTTCCTTTCCTCATTTCCATATTTTCCTTCCCTTTCATCCACTTCGTCTGTTTCTTGTTCATCCTTCTCTTCTTTTCCAATCTTCCTCTTCCATCCTTCATTTCCATATTTCTTTCCTTGAGTTTCATCCGTTCCTTCTTCCTCATCCACGCCATTCTTTCCTTCCTCCTTCATTTCCATATTCTTCCCTTTTTCATCCATATCCCTCATATTCCTCGCACACCATCCACGCCCGTCTTTTTCCTTGATTCCCACCTTTCTGTTCTCTTCCGTTCCTTTCATTTCTTCCCCTTCCCCCCCGTTTTTCCTTTTTTCATCTCTTTCCCCCCTTCTTTTTTCACGCTCTGTTATCCCACCCTTTTTTTCCTTTATTTCCATTTTAACCGATACCCTGTTTCATCCACCCATCTTTCCCTTTCCTTCATGCCATATTTTCCTTTCCTTCCCTTTGTCAAACCGACCCATCTGTTCTTGGTTCATCCTTCTCTTATCTTTCCATTTCCAGTATTTTCTTTCCTTGAGTTCATCCCTTCCTTCTTTTCAACCACCCATCTTCCCCTTTTCCTTTTCATCCACCCGTCTTCCTTGAGTCATCCTTTCCTTCCGGTCCTGCATTTCTTCTTTCATTCCTTCCCTTTCCCTCCATTCGCACTTCCACCACCCGTTTGACCACCACGGGTTCTTTTTCATCTTTTTAATATTCCACCCATATTTCCATTTTACCTACCCTTTTCATCCCCCCCACACTCTCTTTTCCATTTTTCCCCTTGCCCCTTCTCCTCTATCCCTTCTATTCCTTCCTTTCGTGATCTTCTTTTTCCTTCCCTTCTGTCCTTCATCATCCCTTTTCCAGTCCACCCCCTGTTTCTTCTTCAATCCTTTACTTCTTTTCCATCTTGTTATCCACCCATCTTTCCCTTTATTTCCATTTACATTCCCTTTTCAATTCCAACCAACTGTGTCCTTCAGTAGTATTACTTTCTTCTTTGCTTGAGTTTCAAGTGTCCTTTAGTTTCTTTTCATTCCCACCGTCATCGGTCCTTTCAGTTCACACATCCTTTCCTTAGTAATCCTCATTATCGCCCCTAATCATTTTCCGTTTGTTATGTTTCCACCAAAATCATGTCACTGTTACCGGTCTGGGAACCTTTTATCGGCAAAGTTTCCCATGTTTACCATGTCCAGGGCATTATCCACCTTCAATGTAGTTGAATACAATTCCTCCTTTTCTTCTTTTCCATTCCATTCGATTGCTGGATTTCGCGCTCCTTTTTTCTTTCTTCAGTTTTCCTTCTAGTTATTTTGTCTTCCTTCTCAAATTTTAGAGTCCAATTAATGTCACCTGTTCTGAGAGTAGAGGACTTCCACACAGGGAGGGGGCGGGGCCTCGAACCCCGGTCCTCAGAACCGAAAGGCCAAACTCTCTCTAACCTACCGACTGAGCTAATTTGCTGTCCCCTCGGTCTCGGCCTTGTCTGCTCTACTTTAACCTTCGGAACTTTCAAAATGGTGCCGTGCACATCTGGATCAACCCCAACAAACACCGACAAAAAAAAAACTTTCTCATCTTTCTTTTACAAAATTACATTTACAAAAACACCCGCCTTGAATAATTTAACATGGCCCAATCACCGCAAACCACGCAAGCATGTTGAATCACGCATGTGCCACCCCCCCGCATATTTGTGGTCAACTCTATCCCCTATGATGGTATGCGGGGCCCCGTGGCTGCAGCGGTTAGGGCAATGACCTAGTGAGCCAGGTTTTTGTGGGTTCGAATCCCACTAGGGCCTCAACTCCACCCAACCTATCCCCTTCCCATTAATTTCAGTTTTCATTGAAATCGCTTTATCAAAAGTGCTCCAAACTTACTGGAAGCAAAGCAAAAGTGTTGATTTGGAGCTGTTTTAATTATTGTTTATTTTTTTTTTTTTTTTATTTTTTGGAGAAAAGACACTTTCGGGTAAGGGCGAGGAGGCGACGCTCGTAGCCACCAACTGTTGACCTGCAACGCTAGCTAACCTCGATGGCTATCTGCACTTTAGTAGCTCACCTTTCATCCACCATCATCCATCAGTCGTAACTGTCCAGAATGTTGTCGTGTTCATCGGGAAGCTCAACCCCAACAAACCAAAATCAACCAAAGAAAACTTTCCTCATCGCTCTGTCAATGCCCGCACACACAAATACGCATGTGGACGGTCACGCACACCCCCCACATGTTGTCCCACTCTTCTCCAGTATGACCGTTGTTGACCCGTGGGTCAGTGGTTAGAGCGTTGCCCTTTCGTAATCGAGGTTGTGGTTTGTCGAATCCGCTAATTCACTCACCTCCTTCATTGCCTGACCGTTTCCTACCTTTTCATCTTTTTCACACCATTCTTGCCTTCATCCTTTTGTCTTTTCTTCTTCCATTGTTGTACTCCCTCTCTTTGCGTAATTTCAACACTTTCTCCCACATCATCCCTTTCCTTTTTCATTCTTATCTTCTCTTCCCTCCTTTCCTTCCTGCCGTTCGTAACTTCAAATGTTGCCCGTGTTACAATCGGGAACTCATCCCAACAAACAAATCGACAAAACAAAACTTTCTCATCGTTCTTTTACACCGCCATTAAAGATTTTACGGGCCCAACGCCGCAAACACGCAGCACGTGACGTCAACGCAGGGTGCCACCCACATATTTTTGTGCAACTACTATTACTAAATTGTGTGCGGGCCACCGTGGATCGCGGTTAGGGCATTGGCCTAGTGAGCCAGGGTTTGTTGGTTCGAATCCCGCTAGGGCCTCAACTCCAACCGTTCCCTTCCCTTTTAATTTCAGTTTTCATTGAAATCGTCTTTTATCAAAAGTGCTCCAAACTAACTGGAATCAAGCAAAAGTGTTAATTTTGCAGCTGTTTTAATTATTATTATTATTATTTTTTTTTTTTTTTGGAGAAAAGACTTCGGATGAGGAGGAGGCGACGCTTCGTAGCCGACCAACTGTTGACTGCTAACTTTAGCTAGCCTCTATGGGTATCTGCACTTTTAGCTCATCTTTTCATCCACCCATCTTTCCTTTCCTTCATTTCCATATTTCCTTCCCTTTTCATCCACCCCCTTCTGTTCTTGTTCATCCTTCTCTTCTTCTTTTCAATCTTCTCTTCTATCCTTCATTTCCATATTTCTTTCTTGAGTTCATCCTTCTTTTCCATATTTCCTTCTCTTCTCTCATCCACCCGTCCTTCCTTTCAATCCTTCCCTTCCTTATCATCTTCTCTTCCATCCTTCATTTCCATATTTCCTTCGCTTTTCATCTTTCCTTCCCTTTTCCTTGAGTTCATCCTTCACTTCTTCATCTTTCCTTGAGTTCATCCTTTCTTTCTTTTTCATCTTTTCATCATCCACCCATCTTTCCTTTATTTCCATAATTCTTTCCTTGAGTTCATCCTTCATTTCTTCCCTCGAGTTCATCCTTCTTTTCCATATTTCCTTGCCTTTTCATCCACTCGTCTTTCCTTGAGTCCATCCTTTCCTTCTCTTCCGTCCTTCATTTCTTCCATCTTTTCTTCTCATTCTTTCTTTTTCATCCTTCCATTCCAGCCGTGTTTCCTTGTTCATCCTTTACCTTCTTTTTCATCTATTTATCCACCCATCTTTCCTTTATTTCCATTTTACCTACCCTTTTCATTCACCCATCTTTTCCATATTTCCTTCTCTTTTCATCCACCCATCTTTCCTTTCCTTCATTTCCATATTTCCTTCCCTTTTCATCCACTCGTCTGTTCTTGTTCATCCTTCTCTTCTTTTCAATCTTCTCTTCCATCCTTCATTTCCATATTTCTTTCCTTGAGTTCATCCTTTCCTTCTTCTCATCCACCCATCTTTCCCTTTTCATCCACCCGTCTTTCCTTGAGTCCAACCTTTCCTTCTCTTCCGTCCTTCATTTCTTCCATTCCACCCGTGTTTCCTTGTTAATCCTTTACCTTCTTTTTCATCTATTTATCCACCCATTTTTCCTTTATTTCCATTTTACCTACCCTTTTCATCCACCCATCTTTCCTTTCCTTCATTTCCATATTTCCTTCCCTTTTCATCCACCCATCTGTTCTTGTTCATCCTTCTCTTCAATCTTTCATTTCCATATTTCTTTCCTTGAGTTCATCCCTTCCTTCTTTTCATCCACCCATCTTTCCTTTCCTTTTCATCCACCCGTCTTTCCTTGAGTCCATCCTTTCCTTCCGTCCTTCATTTCTTCTCATCCTTCCTTCCACCCGTGTTACCTTCTTTTTCATCTTTTTATATCTTTTTATCCACCCATATTTCCATTTTACCTACCCTTTTCATCCCCACATCTTTTCCATATTTCCTTCCCTTCTCCTCTACCCTTCTTTCCTTGAGATCGTATTTCCTTCTCTTCTGTCCTTCATCCTTCCATTCCACCCATGTTTCTTCTTCATCCTTTACTTTCTTTTCCATCTATTTATCCACCCATCTTTCCTTTATTTCCATTTTACATTCCCTTTTCATCCACCAATCTGTCCTTCAGTATATTACTTTCTTTGCTTGAGTTCAAGTGTCCTTTAGTTTCTTTTCATCCACTCATCTGTCCTTCAGTTCATCCTTTCCTTAGTAATCCTACATTATCCCCCTAATCATTTTCCGTTTGGTTATTTCCACCAAATCATGTCATTGTTACCGTTCTTGGAACCTTTTATCGGCAAAGTTCTTCCATGTTTACCATGTCCAGGGAATTATCCAGCCTTCAATGTAGTTGAATACAATTCCTGCCTTTTCTTCCATTCCATTCGATTGCTGTATTCGCGCTCTCTTTTCTTCAGTTCCCTTCTATGTTATTTTGTCTTCCTTCCAATTTAGAGTCCAATTAATGTCACCTGTTCTGAGGAGGAGAGGACTCCACACAGGGAGGGGGCGGGGCTCGAACCCGGGTCCTCAGAACCGAAAGGCCAACGCTCTACCCTACCGACTGAGCTAATTTGCTGTCCCTCTGTCTCGGCCTTTCTGCTCTACTTTAACCTTCGGAACTTCAAAATGTTGCCGTGCACATCTGGAATTCACCCCCAACAAACAACTCGACAAAAAAAAAACTTTCTCATCTTTCTTTTACACCGCCTTGAAGAATTTACAGGCCCACGCACGCAAACACGCAAGCATGTGACATCACGCATGGTGCCACCCGCATATTTGTGTCAACTACTATCCCTATGATGGTATGGCGGCCCCGTGGCTCAGCGGTTAGGGCAATGACCTAGTGAGCCAGGGTTTGTGGGTTCGAATCCCACTAGGGCCTCAACTCCAACCGTTCCCTTCCCTATTAATTTCAGTTTTCATTGAAATCGTCTTTTATCAAAAGTGCTCCAAACTTACTGGAATCAAGCAAAAGTGTTGATTTTGGAGCTGTTTTAATTATTTTTATTTTTTTTTTATTTTTTGGAGAAAAGACTTCGGGTAAGGAGGAGGCGACGCTTCGTAGCCGACCAACTGTTGACTGCTAACGCTAGCTAACCTCTATGGCTATCTGCACTTTTAGCTCATCTTTTCATCCACCATCATCCATCATTCGTAACTTCAAAATGTTGTCGTGTTCATCGGGAAGTCAACCCCAACAAACAAATCAACAAAAGAAAACTTTCTCATCGCTCTGTCAATGCCCGCACACACAAATACGCATGTGACGTCACGCACAGTCCCGCCCACATGTGTGTCAACCTTCTCCAGTATGAGCCGTGTTGACCGTGGGTCAGTGGTTAGAGCGTTGCTTTCGTAATCCAGAGGTTGTGGGTTCGAATCCCGCTAATCACTCACCTCCCATTCATGCCTGACCTTTCCTACCTTTTCATCTTTTTCACACCATTCTTGCCATTCATCCTTTTCTCTTTTCTTCCATTGTTGTACTCCCTCTCTTTTCTTAATTTCACACTTTCCCACATCATCCTTTCCTTTTTCATGCCTTATCTTCTCTTCCATCCTTCCTGCCGTTCGTAACTTCAAAATGTTGCCGTGTACATCGGGAACTCATCCCCAACAAACAAATCGACAAAAACAAAACTTTCTCATCTTTCTTTTACACCGCCTTAAAGAATTTACGGGCCCACGCACGCAAACACGCAAGCACGTGACGTCACGCATGGTGCCACCCACATATTTGTGTCAACTACTATTACTAAGATTGTATGGCGGCCCCGTGGATCAGCGGTTAGGGCATTGGCCTAGTGAGCCAGGGTTTGTTGGTTCGAATCCCGCTAGGGCCTCAACTCCAACCGTTCCCTTCCCTATTAATTTCAGTTTTCATTGAAATCGTCTTTTATCAAAAGTGCTCCAAACTAACTGGAATCAAGCAAAAGTGTTAATTTTGCAGCTGTTTTAATTATTATTATTATTTTTTTTTTTTTTGGAGAAAAGACTTCGGATGAGGAGGAGGCGACGCTTCGTAGCCGACCAACTGTTGACTGCTAACTTTAGCTAGCCTCTATGGGTATCTGCACTTTTAGCTCATCTTTTCATCCACCCATCTTTCCTTTCCTTCATTTCCATATTTCCTTCCCTTTTCATCCACCCGTCTGTTCTTGTTCATCCTTCTCTTCTTCTTTTCAATCTTCTCTTCTATCCTTCATTTCCATATTTCTTTCCTTGAGTTCATCCTTCTTTTCCATATTTCCTTCTCTTCTCATCCACCCGTCTTTCCTTTCAATCCTTCCCTTCCTTATCATCTTCTCTTCCATCCTTCATTTCCATATTTCCTTCGCTTTTCATCTTTCCTTCCCCTTTTTCCTTGAGTTCATCCTTCACTTCTTCCATCTTTCCTTGAGTTCATCCTTTCTTTCTTTTTCATCTTTTCATCCACCCATCTTTCTTTATTTCCATAATTCTTTCCTTGAGTTCATCCTTCATTTCTTCCCTCGAGTTCATCCTTCTTTTCCATATTTCCTTGCCTTTTCATCCACTCGTCTTTCCTTGAGTCCATCCTTTCCTTCTCTTCCGTCCTTCATTTCTTCCATCTTTTCTTCTCATTCATTTTTCTTTTTCATCCTTCCATTCCAGCCGTGTTTCCTTGTTCATCCTTTACCTTCTTTTTCATCTATTTATCCACCCATCTTTCCTTTATTTCCATTTTACCTACCCTTTTCATTCACCCATCTTTTCCATATTTCCTTCTCTTTTCATCCACCCATCTTTCCTTTCCTTCATTTCCATATTTCCTTCCCTTTTCATATCCACTCGTCTGTTCTTGTTCATCCTTCTCTTCTTTTCAATCTTCTCTTCCATCCTTCATTTCCATATTTCTTTCCTTGAGTTCATCCTTTCCTTCTTCTCTCATCCACCCATCTTTCCTTTCCTTCATTTCCATATTTCCTTCCCTTTTCATCCACCCGTCTTTCCTTGAGTCCAACCTTTCCTTCTCTTTCGTCCTTCATTTCTTTCCATTCCACCACCCGTGTTTCCTTGTTAATCCTTTACCTTCTTTTTCATCTATTTATCCACCCATTTTTCCTTTATTTCCATTTTACCTACCCTTTTCATCCACCCATCTTTCCTTTCCTTCATTTCCATATTTCCTTCCCTTTTCATCCACCCATCTGTTCTTGTTCATCCTTCTCTTCAATCTTTCATTTCCATATTTCTTTCCTTGAGTTCATCCCTTCCTTCTTTTCATCCACCCATCTTTCCTTTCTTTTTCATCCACCCGTCTTCCTTGAGTCCATCCTTTCCTTCCGTCCTTCATTTCTTCTTCATCATCCTTCCATTCCACCCGTGTTACTCTTCTTTCATCTTTTTATCCACCCATATTTCCATTTTACCTACCCTTTTCATCCCCACATCTTTTCCATATTTCCTTCCCTTCTCCTCTACCCTTCTTTCCTTGAGATCGTATTTCCTTCTCTTCTGTCCTTCATCCTTCCATTCCACCATGTTTCTTCTTCATCCTTTACTTTCTTTTCCATCTATTTATCCACCCATCTTTCCTTTATTTCCATTTTACATTCCCTTTTCATCATCCACCAATCTGTCCTTCAGTATATTACTTTCTTTGCTTGAGTTCAAGTGTCCTTTAGTTTCTTTTCATCCACTCATCTGTCCTTCAGTTCATCCTCCTTTCCTTAGTAATCCTACATTATCCCCCTAATCATTTTCCGTTTGGTTATTTCCACCAAATCATGTCATTGTTACCGTTCTTGGAACCTTTTATCGGCAAAGTTCTTCCATGTTTACCATGTCCAGGGAATTATCCAGCCTTCAATGTAGTTGAATACAATTCCTGCCTTTTCTTCCATTCCATTCGATTGCTGTATTCGCGCTCTCTTTTCTTCAGTTCCCTTCTATGTTATTTTCTTCTTTCCTTCCAATTTAGAGTCCAATTAATGTCACCTGTTCTGAGGAGGAGAGGACTCCACACAGGGAGGGGGCGGGGCTCGAACCCGGGTCCTCAGAACCGAAAGGCCAACGCTCTACCGACTGAGCTAATTTGCTGTCCCTCTGTGTCTCGGCCTTTCTGCTCTACTTTAACCTTCGGAACTTCAAAATGTTGCCGTGCACATCTGGAATTCACCCCCAACAAACAACTCGACAAAAAAAAAAACTTTCTCATCTTTCTTTTACACCGCCTTGAAGAATTTACAGGCCCACGCACGCAAACACGCAAGCATGTGACATCACGCATGGTGCCACCCGCATATTTGTGTCAACTACTATCCCTATGATGGTATGGCGGCCCCGTGGCTCAGCGGTTAGGGCAATGACCTAGTGAGCCAGGGTTTGTGGGTTCGAATCCCACTAGGGCCTCAACTCCAACCGTTCCCTTCCCTATTAATTTCAGTTTTCATTGAAATCGTCTTTTATCAAAAGTGCTCCAAACTTACTGGAATCAAGCAAAAGTGTTGATTTTGGAGCTGTTTTAATTATTTTTTTTTTTTTTTTATTTTTTGGAGAAAAGACTTCGGGTAAGGAGGAGGCGACGCTTCGTAGCCGACCAACTGTTGACTGCTAACGCTAGCTAACCTCTATGGCTATCTGCACTTTTAGCTCATCTTTTCAACCACCATCATCCATCATTCGTAACTTCAAAATGTTGTCGTGTTCATCGGGAAGTCAACCCCAACAAACAAATCAACAAAAGAAAACTTTCTCATCGCTCTGTCAATGCCCGCACACACAAATACGCATGTGACGTCACGCACAGTCCCGCCCACATGTGTGTGTCAACCTTCTCCAGTATGAGCCGTGTTGACCGTGGGTCAGTGGTTAGAGCGTTGCTTTCGTAATCCAGAGGTTGTGGGTTCGAATCCCGCTAATCACTCACCTCCCATTCATGCCTGACCTTTCCTACCTTTTCATCTTTTTCACACCATTCTTGCCATTCATCCTTTTGTCTTTTCTTCCATTGTTGTACTCCCTCTCTTTCTTAATTTCACACTTTCCCACATCATCCTTTCCTTTTTCATGCCTTATCTTCTCTTCCATCCTTCCTGCCGTTCGTAACTTCAAAATGTTGCCGTGTACATCGGGAACTCATCCCCAACAACAAATCGACAAAAACAAAACTTTCTCATCTTTCTTTTACACCGCCTTAAAGAATTTACGGGCCCACGCACGCAAACACGCAAGCACGTGACGTCACGCATGGTGCCACCCACATATTTGTGTCAACTACTATTACTAAGATTGTATGGCGGCCCCGTGGATCAGCGGTTAGGGCATTGGCCTAGTGAGCCAGGGTTTGTTGGTTCGAATCCCGCTAGGGCCTCAACTCCAACCGTTCCCTTCCCTATTAATTTCAGTTTTCATTGAAATCGTCTTTTATCAAAAGTGCTCCAAACTAACTGGAATCAAGCAAAAGTGTTAATTTTGCAGCTGTTTTAATTATTATTTTTTTTTTTTTTTTTTTTTGGAGAAAAGACTTCGGATGAGGAGGAGGCGACGCTTCGTAGCCGACCAACTGTTGACTGCTAACTTTAGCTAGCCTCTATGGGTATCTGCACTTTTAGCTCATCTTTTCATCCACCCATCTTTCCTTTCCTTCATTTCCATATTTCCTTCCCTTTTCATCCCCCGTCTGTTCTTGTTCATCCTTCTCTTCTTCTTTTCAATCTTCTCTTCTATCCTTCATTTCCATATTTCTTTCCTTGAGTTCATCCTTCTTTTCCATATTTCCTTCTCTTCTCTTCTCATCCACCCGTCTTTCCTTTCAATCCTTCCCTTCCTTATCATCTTCTCTTCCATCCTTCATTTCCATATTTCCTTCGCTTTTCATCTTTCCTTCCCTTTTCCTTGAGTTCATCCTTCACTTCTTCTTCCATCTTTCCTTGAGTTCATCCTTTCTTTCTTTTTCATCTTTTCATCCACCCATCTTTCCTTTATTTCCATAATTCTTTCCTTGAGTTCATCCATCCTTCATTCTTCCTCGAGTTCATCCTTCTTTTCCATATTTCCTTGCCTTTTCATCCACTCGTCTTCCTTGAGTCCATCCTTCCTTCTCTTCTCTTCCGTCCTTCATTTCTTCCATCTTTTCTTCTCATTCTTTCTTTTTCATCCTTCCATTCCAGCCGTGTTTCCTTGTTCATCCTTTACCTTCTTTTTCATCTATTTATCCACCCATCTTTCCTTTATTTCCATTTTACCTACCCTTTTCATTCACCCATCTTTTCCATATTTCCTTCTCTTTTCATCCACCCATCTTTCCTTTCCTTCATTTCCATATTTCCTTCCCTTTTCATCCACTCGTCTGTTCTTGTTCATCCTTCTCTTCTCTTCCATCCTTCATTTCCATATTTCTTTCCTTGAGTTCATCCTTTCCTTCTTCTCATCCACCCATCTTTCCTTTCCTTCATTTCCATATTTCCTTCCCTTTTCATCCACCCGTCTTTCCTTGAGTCCAACCTTTCCTTCTCTTCCGTCCTTCATTTCTTCCATTCCACCCGTGTTTCCTTGTTAATCCTTTACCTTCTTTTTCATCTATTTATCCACCCATTTTTCCTTTATTTCCATTTTACCTACCCTTTTCATCCACCCATCTTTCCTTTCCTTCATTTCCATATTTCCTTCCTTCTTTTCATCCACCCACTGTTCTTGTTCATCCTTCTCTTCAATCTTTCATTTCCATATTTCTTTCCTTGAGTTCATCCCTTCCTTCTTTTCATCATCCACCCATCTTTCCTTTCCTTTTCATCCACCCGTCTTTCCTTGAGTCCATCCTTTCCTTCCGTCCTTCATTTCTTCTTCATCCTTCCATTCCACCCGTGTTACCTTCTTTTTCATCTTTTTATCCACCCATATTTCCATTTTACCTACCCTTTTCATCCCCACATCTTTTCCATATTTCCTTCCCTTCTCCTCTACCCTTCTTTCCTTGAGATCGTATTTCCTTCTCTTCTGTCCTTCATCCTTCCATTCCACCCATGTTTCTTCTTCATCCTTTACTTTCTTTTCCATCTATTTATCCACCCATCTTTCCTTTATTTCCATTCCCTTTTCATCCACTCATCTGTCCTTCAGTATATTACTTTCTTTGCTTGAGTTCAAGTGTCCTTTAGTTTCTTTTCATCCACTCATCTGTCCTTCAGTTCATCCTTTCCTTAGTAATCCTACATTATCCCCCTAATCATTTTCCGTTTGGTTATTTCCACCAAATCATGTCATTGTTACCGTTCTTGGAACCTTTTATCGGCAAAGTTCTTCCATGTTTACCATGTCCAGGGAATTATCCAGCCTTCAATGTAGTTGAATACAATTCCTGCCTTTTCTTCCATTCCATTCGATTGCTGTATTCGCGCTCTCTTTTCTTCAGTTCCCTTCTATGTTATTTTGTCTTCCTTCCAATTTAGAGTCCAATTAATGTCACCTGTTCTGAGGAGGAGAGGACTCCACACAGGGAGGGGGCGGGGCTCGAACCCGGGTCCTCAGAACCGAAAGGCCAACGCTCTACCGACTGAGCTAATTTGCTGTCCCTCTGTCTCGGCCTTTCTGCTCTACTTTAACCTTCGGAACTTCAAAATGTTGCCGTGCACATCTGGAATTCACCCCCAACAAACAACTCGACAAAAAAAAAAACTTTCTCATCTTTCTTTTACACCGCCTTGAAGAATTTACAGGCCCACGCACGCAAACACGCAAGCATGTGACATCACGCATGGTGCCACCCGCATATTTGTGTCAACTACTATCCCTATGATGGTATGGCGGCCCCGTGGCTCAGCGGTTAGGGCATTGGCCTAGTGACCCAGGGTTTGTGGGTTCGAATCCCACTAGGGCCTCAACTCCAACCGTTCCCTTCCCTATTAATTTCAGTTTTCATTGAAATCGTCTTTTATCAAAAGTGCTCCAAACTTACTGGAATCAAGCAAAAGTGTTGATTTTGGAGCTGTTTTAATTATTTTTATTTTTTTTTTATTTTTTGGAGAAAAGACTTCGGGTAAGGAGGAGGCGACGCTTCGTAGCCGACCAACTGTTGACTGCTAACGCTAGCTAACCTCTATGGCTATCTGCACTTTTAGCTCATCTTTTCATCCACCATCATCCATCATTCGTAACTTCAAAATGTTGTCGTGTTCATCGGGAAGTCAACCCCAACAAACAAATCAACAAAAGAAAACTTTCTCATCGCTCTGTCAATGCCCGCACACACAAATACGCATGTGACGTCACGCACAGTCCCGCCCACATGTGTGTCAACCTTCTCCAGTATGAGCCGTGTTGACCGTGGGTCAGTGGTTAGAGCGTTGCTTTCGTAATCCAGAGGTTGTGGGTTCGAATCCCGCTAATCACTCACCTCCCATTCATGCCTGACCTTTCCTACCTTTTCATCTTTTTCACACCATTCTTGCCATTCATCCTTTTGTCTTTTCTTCCATTGTTGTACTCCCTCTCTTTTCTTAATTTCACACTTTCCCACATCATCCTTTCCTTTTTCATGCCTTATCTTCTCTTCCATCCTTCCTGCCGTTCGTAACTTCAAAATGTTGCCGTGTACATCGGGAACTCATCCCCAACAAACAAATCGACAAAAACAAAACTTTCTCATCTTTCTTTTACACCGCCTTAAAGAATTTACGGGCCCACGCACGCAAACACGCAAGCACGTGACGTCACGCATGGTGCCACCCACATATTTGTGTCAACTACTATTACTAAGATTGTATGGCGGCCCCGTGGATCAGCGGTTAGGGCATTGGCCTAGTGAGCCAGGGTTTGTTGGTTCGAATCCCGCTAGGGCCTCAACTCCAACCGTTCCCTTCCCTATTAATTTCAGTTTTCATTGAAATCGTCTTTTATCAAAAGTGCTCCAAACTAACTGGAATCAAGCAAAAGTGTTAATTTTGCAGCTGTTTTAATTATTATTATTATTTTTTTTTTTTTTTTTGGAGAAAAGACTTCGGATGAGGAGGAGGCGACGCTTCGTAGCCGACCAACTGTTGACTGCTAACTTTAGCTAGCCTCTATGGGTATCTGCACTTTTAGCTCATCTTTTCATCCACCCATCTTTCCTTTCCTTCATTTCCATATTTCCTTCCCTTTTCATCCACCCGTCTGTTCTTGTTCATCCTTCTCTTCTTCTTTTCAATCTTCTCTTCTATCCTTCATTTCCATATTTCTTTCCTTGAGTTCATCCTTCTTTTCCATATTTCCTTCTCTTCTCATCCACCCGTCTTTCCTTTCAATCCTTCCCTTCCTTATCATCTTCTCTTCCATCCTTCATTTCCATATTTCCTTCGCTTTTCATCTTTCCTTCCCTTTTCCTTGAGTTCATCCTTCACTTCTTCCATCTTTCCTTGAGTTCATCCTTTCTTTCTTTTTCATCTTTTCATCCACCCATCTTTCCTTTATTTCCATAATTCTTTCCTTGAGTTCATCCTTCATTTCTTCCCTCGAGTTCATCCTTCTTTTCCATATTTCCTTGCCTTTTCATCCACTCGTCTTTCCTTGAGTCCATCCTTTCCTTCTCTTCCGTCCTTCATTTCTTCCATCTTTTCTTCTCATTCTTTCTTTTTCATCCTTCCATTCCAGCCGTGTTTCCTTGTTCATCCTTTACCTTCTTTTTCATCTATTTATCCACCCATCTTTCCTTTATCCATTTTACCTACCCTTTTCATTCACCCATCTTTTCCATATTTCCTTCTCTTTTCATTCCATCCACCCATCTTTCCTTTCCTTCCTTCATTTCCATATTTCCTTCCCTTTTCATCCACTCGTCTGTTTCTTGTTCATCCTTCCTTCTTCTTTTCAATCTTCTCTTCCATCCTTCATTTCCATATTTCTTTCCTTGAGTTCATCCTTTCCTTTTTCCTTCTTCTCATCCACCATCTTTCCTTTCCTTCATTTCCATATTTCCTTCCCTTTTCATCCACCCGTCTTTCCTTGAGTCCAACCTTTCCTTCTCTTTTCTCTCTCTTTCCGTCCTTCATTTCTTTCCATTTCCTCCACCCATCTTTTCTTGTTAATCCTTTACCTTCTTTTTCATCTATTTATCCACCCATTTTTCCTTTATTTCCATTTTACCTACCCTTTTCATCCACCCGTCTTTCCTTGAGTCCATCCTTCATTTCTTCTTCATCCTTCCATTCCACCCGTGTTACCTTCTTTTTCATCTTTTTATCCACCCATATTTCCATTTTACCTACCCTTTTCATCCCCACATCTTTTCCATATTTCCTTCCCTTCTCCTCTACCCTTCTTTCCTTGAGATCGTATTTCCTTCTCTTCTGTCCTTCATCCTTCCATTCCACCCATGTTTCTTCTTCATCCTTTACTTTCTTTTCCATCTATTTATCCACCCATCTTTCCTTTATTTCCATTTTACATTCCCTTTTCATCCACCAATCTGTCCTTCAGTATATTACTTTCTTTGCTTGAGTTCAAGTGTCCTTTAGTTTCTTTTCATCCACTCATCTGTCCTTCAGTTCATCCTTTCCTTAGTAATCCTACATTATCCCCCTAATCATTTTCCGTTTGGTTATTTCCACCAAATCATGTCATTGTTACCGTTCTTGGAACCTTTTATCGGCAAAGTTCTTCCATGTTTACCATGTCCAGGGAATTATCCAGCCTTCAATGTAGTTGAATACAATTCCTGCCTTTTCTTCCATTCCATTCGATTGCTGTATTCGCGCTCTCTTTTCTTCAGTTCCCTTCTATGTTATTTTGTCTTCCTTCCAATTTAGAGTCCAATTAATGTCACCTGTTCTGAGGAGGAGAGGACTCCACACAGGGAGGGGGCGGGGCTCGAACCCGGGTCCTCAGAACCGAAAGGCCAACGCTCTAACCGACTGAGCTAATTTGCTGTCCCTCTGTCTCGGCCTTTCTGCTCTACTTTAACCTTCGGAACTTCAAAATGTTGCCGTGCACATCTGGAATTCACCCCCAACAAACAACTCGACAAAAAAAAAAACTTTCTCATCTTTCTTTTACACCGCCTTGAAGAATTTACAGGCCCACGCACGCAAACACGCAAGCATGTGACATCACGCATGGTGCCACCTGCCACCCGCATATTTGTGTCAACTACTATCCCTATGATGGTATGGCGGCCCCGTGGCTCAGCGGTTAGGGCAATGACCTAGTGAGCCAGGGTTTTGTGGGTTCGAATCCCACTAGGGCCTCAACTCCAACCGTTCCCTTCCCTATTAATTTCAGTTTTCATTGAAATCGTCTTTTATCAAAAGTGCTCCAAACTTACTGGAATCAAGCAAAAGTGTTGATTTTGGAGCTGTTTTAATTATTTTTATTTTTTTTTTATTTTTTGGAGAAAAGACTTCGGGTAAGGAGGAGGCGACGCTTCGTAGCCGACCAACTGTTGACTGCTAACGCTAGCTAACCTCTATGGCTATCTGCACTTTTAGCTCATCTTTTCATCCACCATCATCCATCATTCGTAACTTCAAAATGTTGTCGTGTTCATCGGGAAGTCAACCCCAACAAACAAATCAACAAAAGAAAACTTTCTCATCGCTCTGTCAATGCCCGCACACACAAATACGCATGTGACGTCACGCACAGTCCGCCCACATGTGTCAACCTTCTCCAGTATGAGCCGTGTTGACCGTGGGTCAGTGGTTAGAGCGTTGCTTTCGTAATCCAGAGGTTGTGGGTTCGAATCCCGCTAATCACTCACCTCCCATTCATGCCTGACCTTTCCTACCTTTTCATCTTTTTCACACCATTCTTGCCATTCATCCTTTTGTCTTTTTCTTCCATTGTTGTACTCCCTCTCTTTTCTTAATTTCACACTTTCCCACATCATCCTTTCCTTTTTCATGCCTTATCTTTCTCTTCCATCCTTCCTGCCGTTCGTAACTTCAAAATGTTGCCGTGTACATCGGGAACTCATCCCCAACAAACAAATCGACAAAAACAAAACTTTCTCATCTTTCTTTTACACACGCCTTAAAGAATTTACGGGCCCACGCACGCAAACACGCAAGCACGTGACGTCACGCATGGTGCCACCCACATATTTGTGTCAACTACTATTACTAAGATTGTATGGCGGCCCCGTGGATCAGCGGTTAGGGCATTGGCCTAGTGAGCCAGGGTTTGTTGGTTCGAATCCCGCTAGGGCCTCAACTCCAACCGTTCCCTTCCCTATTAATTCAGTTTTCATTGAAATCGTCTTTTATCAAAAGTGCTCCAACTAACTGGAATCAAGCAAAAGTGTTAATTTTGCAGCTGTTTTAATTATTATTATTTTTTTTTTTTTTTTTTGGAGAAAAGACTTCGGATGAGGAGGAGGCGACGCTTCGTAGCCGACCAACTGTTGACTGCTAACTTTAGCTAGCCTCTATGGGTATCTGCACTTTTAGCTCATCTTTTCATCCACCCATCTTTCCTTTCCTTCATTTCCATATTTCCTTCCCTTTTCATCCACCCGTCTGTTCTTGTTCATCCTTCTCTTCTTCTTTTCAATCTTCTCTTCTATCCTTCATTTCCATATTTCTTTCCTTGAGTTCATCCTTCTTTTCCATATTTCCTTCTCTTCTCATCCACCCGTCTTTCCTTTCAATCCTTCCCTTCCTTATCATCTTCTCTTCCATCCTTCATTTCCATATTTCCTTCGCTTTTCATCTTTCCTTCCCTTTTCCTTGAGTTCATCCTTTCCTTCTTTTTCATCTTTTCATCCACCCATCTTTCCTTTATTTCCATAATTCTTTCCTTGAGTTCATCCTTCATTTCTTCCCTCGAGTTCATCCTTCTTTTCCATATTTCCTTGCCTTTTCATCCACTCGTCTTTCCTTGAGTCCATCCTTTCCTTCTCTTCCGTCCTTCATTTCTTCCATCTTTCTTCTCATTCTTTCTTTTTCATCCTTCCATTCCAGCCGTGTTTCCTTGTTCATCCTTTACCTTCTTTTTCATCTATTTATCCACCCATCTTTCCTTTATTTCCATTTTACCTACCCTTTTCATTCACCCATCTTTTCCATATTTCCTTCTCTTTTCATCCACCCATCTTTCCTTTCCTTCATTTCCATATTTCCTTCCCTTTTCATCCACTCGTCTGTTCTTGTTCATCCTTCTCTTCTTTTCAATCTTCTCTTCCATCCTTCATTTCCATATTTCTTTCCTTGAGTTCATCCTTTCCTTCTTCTCATCCACCCATCTTTCCTTTCCTTCATTTCCATATTTCCTTCCCTTTTCATCCACCCGTCTTTCCTTGAGTCCAACCTTTCCTTCTCTTCCGTCCTTCATTTCTTCCATTCCACCCGTGTTTCCTTGTTAATCCTTTACCTTCTTTTTCATCTATTTATCCACCCATTTTTCCTTTATTTCCATTTTACCTACCCTTTTCATCCACCCATCTTTCCTTTCCTTCATTTCCATATTTCCTTCCCTTTTCATCCACCCATCTGTTCTTGTTCATCCTTCTCTTCAATCTTTCATTTCCATATTTCTTTCCTTGAGTTCATCCCTTCCTTCTTTTCATCCACCCATCTTTCCTTTCCTTTTCATCCACCCGTCTTTCCTTGAGTCCATCCTTTCCTTCCGTCCTTCATTTCTTCTTCATCCTTCCATTCCACCCGTGTTACCTTCTTTTTCATCTTTTTATCCACCCATATTTCCATTTTACCTACCCTTTTCATCCCCACATCTTTTCCATATTTCCTTCCCTTCTCCTCTACCCTTCTTTCCTTGAGATCGTATTTCCTTCTCTTCTGTCCTTCATCCTTCCATTCCACCCATGTTTCTTCTTCATCCTTTACTTTCTTTTCCATCTATTTATCCACCCATCTTTCCTTTATTTCCATTTTACATTCCCTTTTCATCCACCAATCTGTCCTTCAGTATATTACTTTCTTTGCTTGAGTTCAAGTGTCCTTTAGTTTCTTTTCATCCACTCATCTGTCCTTCAGTTCATCCTTTCCTTAGTAATCCTACATTATCCCCCTAATCATTTTCCGTTTGGTTATTTCCACCAAATCATGTCATTGTTACCGTTCTTGGAACCTTTTATCGGCAAAGTTCTTCCATGTTTACCATGTCCAGGGAATTATCCAGCCTTCAATGTAGTTGAATACAATTCCTGCCTTTTCTTCCATTCCATTCGATTGCTGTATTCGCGCTCTCTTTTCTTCAGTTCCCTTCTATGTTATTTTGTCTTCCTTCCAATTTAGAGTCCAATTAATGTCACCTGTTCTGAGGAGGAGAGGACTCCACACAGGGAGGGGGCGGGGCTCGAACCCGGGTCCTCAGAACCGAAAGGCCAACGCTCTACCGACTGAGCTAATTTGCTGTCCCTCTGTCTCGGCCTTTCTGCTGCTCTACTTTAACCTTCGGAACTTCAAAATGTTGCCGTGCACATCTGGAATTCACCCCCAACAAACAACTCGACAAAAAAAAAACTTTCTCATCTTTCTTTTACACCGCCTTGAAGAATTTACAGGCCCACGCACGCAAACACGCAAGCATGTGACATCACGCATGGTGCCACCCGCATATTTGTGTCAACTACTATCCCTATCCCTATGATGGTATGGCGGCCCCGTGGCTCAGCGGTTAGGGCAATGACCTAGTGAGCCAGGGTTTGTGGGTTCGAATCCCACTAGGGCCTCAACTCCAACCGTTCCCTTCCCTATTAATTTCAGTTTTCATTGAAATCGTCTTTTATCAAAAGTGCTCCAAACTTACTGGAATCAAGCAAAAGTGTTGATTTTGGAGCTGTTTTAATTATTTTTATTTTTTTTTTATTTTTTGGAGAAAAGACTTCGGGTAAGGAGGAGGCGACGCTTCGTAGCCGACCAACTGTTGACTGCTAACGCTAGCTAACCTCTATGGCTATCTGCACTTTTAGCTCATCTTTTCATCCACCATCATCCATCATTCGTAACTTCAAAATGTTGTCGTGTTCATCGGGAAGTCAACCCCAACAAACAAATCAACAAAAGAAAACTTTCTCATCGCTCTGTCAATGCCCGCACACACAAATACGCATGTGACGTCACGCACAGTCCCGCCCACATGTGTGTCAACCTTCTCCAGTATGAGCCGTGTTGACCGTGGGTCAGTGGTTAGAGCGTTGCTTTCGTAATCCAGAGGTTGTGGGTTCGAATCCCGCTAATCACTCACCTCCCATTCATGCCTGACCTTTTCATCTTTTTCACACCATTCTTGCCATTCATCCTTTTGTCTTTTCTTCCATTGTTGTACTCCCTCTCTTTTCTTAATTTCACACTTTCCCACATCATCCTTTCCTTTTTCATGCCTTATCTTCTCTTCCATCCTTCCTGCCGTTCGTAACTTCAAAATGTTGCCGTGTACATCGGGAACTCATCCCCAACAAACAAATCGACAAAAACAAAACTTTCTCATCTTTCTTTTACACCGCCTTAAAGAATTTACGGGCCCACGCACGCAAACACGCAAGCACGTGACGTCACGCATGGTGCCCCCCACATATTTGTGTCAACTACTATTACTAAGATTGTATGGCGGCCCCGTGGATCAGCGGTTAGGGCATTGGCCTAGTGAGCCAGGGTTTGTTGGTTCGAATCCCGCTAGGGCCTCAACTCCAACCGTTCCCTTCCCTATTAATTTCAGTTTTCATTGAAATCGTCTTTTATCAAAAGTGCTCCAAACTAACTGGAATCAAGCAAAAGTGTTAATTTTGCAGCTGTTTTAATTATTATTATTATTTTTTTTTTTTGGAGAAAAGACTTCGGATGAGGAGGAGGCGACGCTTCGTAGCCGACCAACTGTTGACTGCTAACTTTAGCTAGCCTCTATGGGTATCTGCACTTTTAGCTCATCTTTTCATCCACCCATCTTTCCTTTCCTTCATTTCCATATTTCCTTCCCTTTTCATCCACCCGTCTGTTCTTGTTCATCCTTCTCTTCTTCTTTTCAATCTTCTCTTCTATCCTTCATTTCCATATTTCTTTCCTTGAGTTCATCCTTCTTTTCCATATTTCCTTCTCTTCTCATCCACCCGTCTTTCCTTTCAATCCTTCCCTTCCTTATCATCTTCTCTTCCATCCTTCATTTCCATATTTCCTTCGCTTTTCATCTTTCCTTCCCTTTTCCTTGAGTTCATCCTTCACTTCTTCCATCTTTCCTTGAGTTCATCCTTTCCTTCTTTTTCATCTTTCATCATCCACCCATCTTTCCTTTATTTCCATAATTCTTTCCTTGAGTTCATCCTTCATTTCTTCCCTCGAGTTCATCCTTCTTTTCCATATTTCCTTGCCTTTTCATCCACTCGTCTTTCCTTGAGTCCATCCTTTCCTTCTCTTCCGTCCTTCATTTCTTCCATCTTTTTTCTCATTCTTTCTTTTTCATCCTTCCATTCCAGCCGTGTTTCCTTGTTCATCCTTTACCTTCTTTTTCATCTATTTATCCACCCATCTTTCCTTTATTTCCATTTTACCTACCCTTTTCATTCACCCATCTTTTCCATATTTCCTTCTCTTTTCATCCACCCATCTTTCCTTTCCTTCATTTCCATATTTCCTTCCCTTTTCATCCACTCGTCTGTTCTTGTTCATCCTTCTCTTCTTTTCAATCTTCTCTTCCATCCTTCATTTCCATATTTCTTTCCTTGAGTTCATCATCCTTTCCTTCTTCTCATCCACCCATCTTTCCTTTCCTTCATTTCCATATTTCCTTCCCTTTTCATCCACCCGTCTTTCCTTGAGTCCAACCTTTCCTTCTCTTCCGTCCTTCATTTCTTCCATTCCACCCGTGTTTCCTTGTTAATCTCCCTTTACCTTCTTTTTTCATTTATCTATTTATCCACCCATTTTTCCTTTATTTCCATTTTACATTTTCCCTACCCTTTTCATTTCATCCATCCACCCTTCTTTTCCTTTCCTTGAGTCCATCCTTCCTTCATTTCTTCTTCATCCTTCCATTCCACCCGTGTTACCTTCTTTTTCATCTTTTTATCCACCCAATTTCCATTTTACCTACCCTTTTCATCTCCCCACAAATTCCATCCCCCATCTTTTCCATATTTCCTTCCCTTCTCCTCTACCCTTCTTTCCTTGAGATCGTATTTCCTTCTCTTCTGTCCTTCATCCTTCCATTCCACCCATGTTTCTTCTTCTTCATCCTTTACTTTCTTTTCCATCTATTTATCCACCCATCTTTCCTTTATTTCCATTTTACATTCCCTTTTCATCCACCAATCTGTCCTTCAGTATATTACTTTCTTTGCTTGAGTTCAAGTGTCCTTTAGTTTCTTTTCATCCACTCATCTGTCCTTCAGTTCAT